>NC_090764.1:27652677-27662677 GCF_036898095.1 Palaemon carinicauda
ATATATATATATATATATATATACAGTATATACTGTATATTTATATATATCAAGTATTGTAAGAAACTATTCCAATTTGACAAGGAATCTACAGTTTTGCTGTTTTTACGTATTGCTGTTCTGATTAATAATAGCTATTCGAATCTTATCTATTTTTATTACGAATGACATTTTGTAGTTTATTTTATTTGGGTGAAATTCTAGAAAAAAAGTGTGTCCAGTTCTAGTCACCACTGCATTTTTCATCTGAATAGTTTATTCGTACAGCTTTGACCAAAGATATCCTTAGTAACAACTGTTAATTCACAAGCCCTGTTGTATAATTTGGCATAAAGATATAAATCTATATTTAATGAGGAGCATTATAGTGACTAAACAATTAATATCCCTTTCCGTATATATAAAAAAATGGTTAGATAACCATTTGCATATTCTGCGATATTTGTTTGACATCAGTGGGAATTTTTACTAAAACTATTAATGGTAATGATATAAATGCTCAATAGATATTTATGATCTTTTAACAAAAGGTTGTCATCAATGCTATTTTTGAAAAGAAAATATTCAAATTAATATGATTGTTCCCAAGAGAAAGTTCTTCAGTATCAGAAACCCACTTGTGACGTAGATTTGATAATGTACACGAGAAATACTGGTGTAGCGTATCCCAGAGGAATATTTTTTTCCCCAAAATTCTTACAAAGAAATTCTCGAGTGGTTTCTATCTGCCCCCAAGAGGCATTTACTCCTGCGAGGTCATCTCTAAAGACTCTGGCCCAGATCCAGTCCTCCCGCTCAACTATCATTTTTTACGACTATAAAGACTGGCGCGAAAATTTATTGTGATCAGAATCTTTATTAAGATCCTCTTTTTCTTTACGTAGTAGCCTAATTGCTAATAGAAGTCATTATATCAGTCATTTACGAATGCTTGTCACTATTAAAGGTTTAAAGGCCGCTCATGAATGACAGAGGCGAGGGACATTGACATTGCCCTATCAAGCAGGACAATGCCTTAGAGACTGACCATATATCATATGATCAGCGCCCAAGCCCCCTATCCACCCAGGATAGGACCAAGGAGGGCCAGGCAATGGCTGCTGATGAATCAGCAGATAAAATTATAGGCCCCCCCCCCAACCCCTCATCCTTAACTCACAAGAATGGTGAGGTTGCAGCGACCAAAAAACTAGTGAGTTAGGTGTTCACCAGTTAGGGACGTTACCACATCGGCCACCACAACCCATATTGGTAATATTCATTAGTTACACCTTTTTGGATGTCTTTCCTGATTTTTTTTATATCAGACATTTGTTTTACATACACACGTACATGCGCATATATATATATATATATATATATATATATATATATATATATATATATATAGATATATATATATATATATATATTATATTTTATGCGTATATATCCTGGAAACGTTCCCTGTGACCTTTTTTTAATGGTGCAAGAATTTTTTCCTACGGTCTAATGATTTTATTGAATGTTTTATAACCGTGGGCGTTCGCAGATTTGTTTCGCGCGAAAAAAATAAACATAAAATCCTGGATAAACTAACGAATGCTCAAAGATAAGATTTTAATTTCCTTTATGATCGCAAGCCATTTCATATAAGATGTTTCTTAGGAAGACTGTTTGCTTAAAGAATGAGAGAGTTCTTTTTTTCCTACACGGTTTCCATTACCACTTTTTATTTCAAATTTCTTCCCGTTCTGGCGTAACACATCATGCTACAGCAAGGCTTTTTAATAATTTCTTTAATTTATTTGAAGTTTATTCTAGAGCCCTTTTTTCCTATCACTTTCTCTTCTCTCCTGCCTCCACCTCTCATCCCTCCATCTCCTATTGCACCAAGAGATCTTCCAACTCTCCTACGCTCGTTTATTTCCCTGGTTTTAACTTCTCTTCATCTCCATTTGCTCCTTCATTCACCCTATCCCACCTGTTATACTTTGAAGCCCTTTCCGTGTACAAGACTACGGCATTTGAGACGTATTCTGAGCAATAATTCCGTGAAAGGTTCAGTGACTAATGGTGGGATGCCTGTTGTAGTATCGAGTTACCTTTGTTCAAATCGTGGAAATCTTGCTGTTTCACAACGGATACTATTTCTTAATCTTTGGGTTTATATATATATATATATATATATATATATATATATATATATATATATATATATATATATATATATGTTTGTGTGTATAAGTACGTGTATATATACAGTAGATATATGTATAAAGTATATATAAATGTATATGTATATGGCTGTTTCTATATGTATGCATGTGTTTATTTTTTTCTTACATATTATACTCGTACTTATTAACAAGGCTAATAAAAGACCAGGAGAAATCATATGATCCTTGATATTTTGACCAATGTACAGTACATCGGTGGAAAATGAGAGAATGTGGTGCACATGCAAACTGTCGTTATTTTAAAACCACCTTTTGAATCAAAGCTGTTTGAGTTTATGGAAAGTTTTATATTTGGCAGGAAAAGTGAGTTTATGTTTCCTTACTCATGAGAAATAGATTAGACGTGTTGACCTAGGGATTCGATAGTGATGATTATCTGGTGTTAGTATCCTTTTGATGAGCTGATTCAATAGAGTTTTATTCCCGATGTTTTCCTACCAATACCAAATTGACAGTGTTGTTGTTGTTCGGTTGATAAGGTTGTACAAGCCACCATGTAACACTAAGTAGATATACAGCTAATTCGAACATTGTTGCCTCTTATTTCCATATGTCTTCATAATACAAAGTATGAGTTTAATTCCAAATAAATTATTATCTTCACCTCTTTTCCTTATAGGAAGCTTTGTCTTGATCTTGAAGCATTGCACTTTTACAACGAGGTTACAGCATGGCTTGTGATAATAATAATAATAATAATAATAATAATAATAATAATAATAATAATAATAATAATAATAATAATAATAACATGATATATATTTCAACCCGAAAGTAGATAAAATTACCAATCTATTATTTTTATTTTTATTTTCAGGTATTATTCTGGTAAAGATATGTGGCTTTATTCTGATGTCTAAAGGCATATTCTGCAAAAGGTTAGTGATTTAATTTTTGGTGATGTATGAGTCATTTTCCATACCAATTAGTTTAATAATTACTGGTTAGGCTAAATTTTTCCCAATTTAGTTCCCTTTCTGAGTGGGGAGACCTGAACGTGGTGAAAGCGTCTGTGTATCGCCATGATCAGCAAAGCTGCACTAGTCAGGGCCCATCCATACTAGGTTAGTTTCCTGTGAGTGATCAAACAAAAGTATCTAACCATCACCAATTCGCAGTGGCTAGCGTGGTGATGTAAATTGTCCAAACCCCAGACATGAATAAGGACATGCCTGAGGCCTTTGTCCTGCAGTGAACTTGAAACGGCTGCATTTGTTGTTGTTGTTGCATTCAATATCATTTCCGAAACCTCTTTCATCACACTATTCATATTGATATTACCAACATATTTCAGCCCAATCTGCTTTCAGCAGGCTGCACCATCTGGGAGGCACAACTGCCCTTAAGGTGAAATTATGTCATCTACTTCCGAATAGATTAGCTTATGCAGCATGTGAGATACATTTGTGTACTACTATGAGATTCAGGGCCTCTGTAACACGGTTTTTTGGACTTTGCTCCTTATCAATGCATCGTATGTAGCTGAAAGTTGACATATGTATATTTTACAACCACACACAAATTTTGTCAGTATTATCAATAACCTAAACCCGATAGTTTTAATTTTTATAGAGTAAAAAGGATCTAGCCAACGCCATGGCCAGTGATAACGAGCCAAGAGTCGAAAATTTTCATTACATAAGCAATGTAAACACCTTTTGACAAAATTTTGCCCCGCCCATCCACCAGACACCCATTCACCATGTTCCATCGGCTCTGAAACCCATAACAGTCAAGAATGGCTCTCAGGATTTGGCATTGCCCCCGTGGGTGCAAAACTGCATTTGTCTTACGACTTGCAACTTTATACAGTCATGAGAAAGCCCGTGGCTATATTTACTATAGCCTGAATAGGTAATTATTCAGTTTCTAGTTTAAAACCAATGTTTATGGTCTGATTTGTATTTAGCGTAACATGATTATAACACTTATAATGTCATTCAGACTTTTGAACATTTCCATTAACTATTCACTATGCCACCAAGAGAGACAGAAAAAGAGAGATAGTATGTAAACAGTCTTTATATAACTATTTTTGTTAAAATAAGAATTTTGTGCTAAACTCTCCATCAGACCAACGGATCATCCGATATGATTTTTTTTTCCTCCTTCTTAGGCCGTACGACCGTGTTGGCTATGTTTTGGGCATGACTGCATTTTGTAAATAAATCATGAATAGTTTTAGGAGTTTTATTTGTACATCTAATGGGAATTTATAGAAGTAAAGTGAACATAATTCATTTATCCTTTGAAATAATTACTACATGTAGCAAAACAAATAGTAGTAAAGATGATAATGCAATGAAGGAATGATACCATATTTAATCTTTAGCTTCAACATCGGCAATAACATACCCAGTTGCCATAATTTGTCAGCTTAATGAAATAACCAATCATCTAATGTTAAACTTAATTTCTGAGGAGGCCATGGCTTATTGCACAGTGAAAAAAACATGACAAAGACGTTATGAATGGCGGAACGATACATAAATGTGGGTGGGGTATCTGTGCTATCGTAGTAATACTACTGTAGCAGTAGTGCCGCAACAATAGTATACATGAATTAAACGTTTAGGCCAACTGCTGGGATCCTTGAGGATCATTTAGCACTTCTTACAACTATTCGAAAAATGAGTTTTTATAGCCAGAATTTAAATTTTCTGACCCAACAATGCCCATGATAGCCTTCAGTGTTATCCAGAATTGTAACGAGGCCAAAGTGGGTGGAGCCACATGAAGTCATCATTCTGACGAGGATTATTGGTGAAGGTTTAAAGACAAAATACGGTACCGGCTATTTTTTTTTACTTTTTTTTTTTTTACAGTAAATAGGTAAGTAGATAGACAATAAATACAAATTGCTTGACTTTGGATATAGCAGTTATCAAATCAAGCTTGTCTACTACGTTTTTGAAAATTACCAACTATTACCTACACCTTGTCAATCTGATTGTGACCTATAAAGTAGACTGTTATTTCTTAGGAAACTTATTTTGGGAGTTAGACTAATAATCAAAGTGTTTTTGTATTTATTAACATATTTTGTTGGTTTGTTCATTATGACAATTATCAATGGAGAGGTTTCAGAGTTCATAAAGGTGTACTGCTTTGCTTTTATTTAAACTTTTGTGTCATTGTTGGCAGAGGTATAGCCATCGTTACGTATAGCCAATCATCGATCGAGAAAGAGGGAGGAAATGCCGTCATAAGTTACGTAACGAGTGCGTTCGAAAGCTTTTCTCTGAGTAAGTTGGCCCGTCTTCAAAAAACGTCACTTTTACATTAAAAGTACCAAATTTATTCAACCTACGTAATACAGAATATAATCAAAATTTATGTGTAGATATAATGTGCATTCTGAAGAAGCGTTATATTTATGAAATTCATAGATAAAAAATTATTGCGATAAAACCGTGTTACAGAGGCCCTGAATCTCATAGTAGATGTAAATAAATTCAAGTTTGACAAAGGAGTGGGTTGTACTTAGGTGGATTTGAAAAGGATCATACTGATATTGTTAAGGTAAAGGCTGATGTTTTTCTGCCTTGTTGTTGACATGTCAAAGGTACACAAGGATAACATTCCGGTGGCCTTGTTTACAAAAGTAAAATCTCCTATAGATTTGTTTTAGTTTGCGAAAGGTATTTTGGATTACCCTCAACCACCATGAACTCACCCCAAGTCACGCTTGGGATTTGGCTATGTTTTTACTTGTAATTGTTCGCTCTCGTCCTTTTTATTTCCAGTCAATTCTTTAACTTTAGTATTTTAAGAAAAACTGACGTTTGTTAGATTGTTTGAATATAAAGATAATCCGTATGTACGCCAAAGGAAGGGAGTTGCCAATGACTTTGTAGTTTCATTTAGTTGTTACTTTTAGCGAGTATACAATCCCATGGAATTTACAAAAGCCCCCAGAGTATAAAGTAGCTATGGGAGATAAAAGGTAAGAAAATGGTAAGCAAGAAAGCTATACGTCAGTTCAATTCATTTAAGCATTACAAAAGGAAATCCAAAAATAAAAATAATGTAAGCTGAAAAAATATAGATGTAGTAAGGAATTTGCGAGAGTGTCAGGCTTGTAATAAGTTCGTTATTATACAGCGAAAGTTAAACATGTGGCATTGGCTATGTTTTCATTATATATATTGATGGCAGATAAGTACGTGTATTTTCACTATTATAATTGTATGATATGGAATTTCAACTCAAAGACAGCCTTGCAAATATGTTGAAAAATCTCAGTAATATTGTTCGAATATATATATATATATATATATATATATATATATATATATATATATATATATATATATATATATATATATATATATATATACGCGCTAGTCTGAAATGACGGCAAAATATTTAAATAGATATGCGCGCTCACAGATTCAACGCCTCCCACTTCCTCTCCCACATACCCGAGAGACTGGGAGAGACCGAGTAGTCATTCACGTGACAATGCCCCTCAGCGTGACAGGGAATATATATATGTATATTTATTTATTTATTTATTTATTTATTGCCCTAGTTGCCATGTTTGATTTTATTTTCTTGACCAGCAAACGTCCTTGGGCCTAGAGATACATTGATTTGAGTTTTCATATGGAATTCCGTGAAGACGAGATGGGCAGTTGATTTTTAAGTAACATGCCACAGTTACCCTACTTTGTACACATATTTACTTTGCTGCGCTAAAGATTTAAATTTCACGGATTATGGAAGTAGTTGAATATTAAAAATGCTTAATGTGTAGCGCCAGTAGCCAGAAAAAAAAAATATATATATATGTGTATATGTATATATATATATATATATATATATATATATATATCACCTTGATGATTCACAGTTCTTTTCTCGTTGTGGTCTTGGGACAAGATTTGCATACATAAGGTAGAGCATTTCTCCTACTAACAATCCTAATATTTTTGCGGTGATGACGGTATTTTCAGCTTTTCATATATATATATATATATATATATATATATATATATATATATATATATATATATATATATATATATATATATATATATATGTGTGTGTGTGTGTGTGTGTGTGTATCTATATATGTTTAGTAAAATAGCTATATAAAAAATAGAGGCATGTGGGAAATACAGAGATGTAGTTCGAATATTTTTATAAGTATTTGAAAACACTAAAAATTCCAACGCGTTTTAAATATTCACTAAAACATAGAGAGGAATAACAACAACTGAAATCTGTTATGGAGGACCCCTAAGTGTTGCCTAGACTTGTTTATTTAAGCAATGCCAGATTCTGCTCTGCTGCATCCCAAAAGGCCTGGCAGTCTTTGTACGGCAACGTATATGTAAAGAGTTGATTGCGAATATGGGATATACTGCCATGACTGGCCTTGTTTATTTGCTTTCATCTAAAGAGGAAAATAACATACCAAACACGGATTAGTTCATAGATTCGATTCTGTAAATTTCTCTGGATAGATTTATGATGAATTTAGGTTACTTTAAAAGAATATTATATTTTGTGCCAAGAAAATTAATGTAGCACGGATAATTCTTTCATATATATATATATATATATATATATATATATATATATATATATATATATATATATATATATACAGTATATATATATATATATATATATATATATATTTTTTTTTTTTCTTTAAGGGAAGAACGGGTTTGGAAAATATATTTTATCCTTCTTAAACAGTTATTAGAAATATGACGGACTGCATCATACTAGGGAGGTTCTTTTCGCCAATTACGTTAGGAAAGCAATTTATTGGCACTGAATTCCTCAATTTGGAATTTCTGCCCTGACATTAAGGGTCTTTTCCCAACTAAAGTATTCTACGTTGCATAGTCAAACATAATTTCTCTAATAAAATATATATATATATATATATATATATATATATATATATATATATATACATATATATATATATATATATATATATATATATATATACTGTATATACTGTATAAACACTATTGTACGCAACCCGTCAAAATGATGGCTAATATTTAGATAGATATACACGCATGTCCCCCTCTCGCCAGGGTAGGTCTACTTCCTCTTCCCCCTCCCTAGAGACGGGGAAATTGAAAGTGATCTGAAAGAAACATGTGTGTATATATATATATATATATATATATATATATATATATATATATATATATATATATATATATATACCCTGACACATGCTCTTTATTATATAGGGGATATTATATATATATATATATATATATATATATATATATATATATATGTATATATATATATATATATATATATATATATATATATATATATATATATAAAGAGAGAGAGGTAATTGTGTGTGGGATTTTATGATCTGTCCTCACACATTCAAAATTGTGTCGTAATTGCACGTGACATTTGACTCGATTTGAGTCATGCACCATTGAGCACTAATGTTTATAGAGTGAACTCTGAAAATACCAGGATGAATATTTATGGAATATGTCTTTTTGCATTAAAGGGTACTGGCTTCAGAAGGTGCTATCTTTATCATTCTCTTTTTTGCTGCTATATTTGACACTATAGTATTGCCCACAAAATAATAATTGTATATTTTAATGAGAAATTACACAGTTGGTTTCCTTTGAAATCGCTTACACTCTTCCTTCTTGCTCAAGGAATGAACCCGGGATCTCATAGGGTCGTTTCTCGTTACAGGAATGCCTCGGGAGATGAGCATTGCCACATTAATCCTTCAAACTTAATTAGCAACTAAGTGCGAAAATTGTTATTACAGGTAATCAAGTGCGAAAAGTTGGAAAAAGTAATTAATGAGATATCAGTTAAGAATAAGTTATAAAACATAGAGAGATATAAAGCTATGTTAATTAGATAATGGAACAATTATCGACCGAAATACACATTGACCAAAAACTTTAAACTTTCTGAGGTTTCACCTTATTAATTTTTCATTAGAAAATTTTTTTCCCAAATTTCTCTAAATAAGAATTATGTTTCTGTAGCTGTGGCGTATTTTTCTTTACGAAAATATTGTAAGCCTTATACTTATCTGAATTCTCAGTTCGTTACGAGGAATAGTATAGTCTGGGGTTATCATTTTGCAACTTTAAGTCAAAATTATGAAGAATTTTAAACACCATGCATAAGCAAGAAATAGAACTGAGGAATTTGATAAATCTTAAGTTTTTTTTAAACAATTCAAGATGAGAGTTGGCTGCAGAATACCTGAGTGCAAAACAGTATCTAAAGCACTAGAAACTACAGTAATTAGAATTTATCCTTAGGATACACATGTAGCCAAAAATGTTGAAGGAATGTTTCAATACAGCATAATTTTAGTAATTTAAGAAGCGACAGACATATTATGTTTCTCAAAAGCGAACTTGCAATGAAGAATGATTCCTAGAATTTTAACTAATCTGCATGTAGTTAAAGAAACAGTGCGAGCGACCAGATCTATGTAACGGCCAGGTTTAGAGTTTCGTTATAGTTTAACTTAATCCCTCATGATTTATGATATTCTCCATATTTAGTAAGGTTCCAGTTAAGATATTCAGAACCACAGGTACAATCGGGAGAAGGGACTAATGCAAAGAGAATAGCATCATCTGCATATTTTTCGAGATCAAAACATTTAGCATGAATATATAATGTGATGAAAAGGGCAAGGAATACTACCCTGAGGAAAACCAGAGACTATGTTCTTGTAGTGACTAAAGTGCCCATCTAAAACTACTCTTTGTAATTTGTCATTAAAGGAAATAATGGTGATA
>NC_090764.1:27667677-27670177 GCF_036898095.1 Palaemon carinicauda
TAAACCAGGAGATTTATTATCTTTGGCAAAGTATTAGATCAGAATTGACTTTTAATAAACATCCCCAGCTAAGATCTGTTGCTCAGAGTTTGTTTCTACTAAAAATTAAGGCAATTTAACCACAAGAGAACCCCTTTCTCGTATAACCCGGGAACACAAATGATAAGCTTTGCATAAAACAGGAGGCCCTGTCACTTAATGTCAGAAGGAAAAGGCAATCGTTTTGGGTGATATGTTTGACAGTGAGCAGAGTAATGAGAAATTCAATATTCATCATTCCTGGTTTCCGGAAGCTAAACTAACTAGGTTATCTTTTCGTACACGTAAAATTAAAACACTTTTACTGAATTTTGTTGCTTATGGATTCGTAGACCCAAAGGATATTTTTCCTTTGTTCTTTTATAAAGACAGCTGATTTCTAGCTACTCTGTTGTCTGTTATCTTTGACCTGTGAGCAAGAAGAGGTTATCTTTGCACTTGTTTGAGAATTGGTGATGTTACTCCATCAAGTAAATATTTGTGTAGCTGTAACATAGCTGATTATTAATTGTTGAAGGGTTCCATAGTGACCGTAGGAATTAAATATTTGGTATTTTTTGTGGGTAGTATTTTTGGCCTAGTAAATTTACTGATGCATATGCAGATGATGCTACATTCTTTGCAACATTCCATCTCCTGCATGTAGACATGTTGCTGCTGAATCCCTTTATAAAGATCTAGCTAAAATCAGTCTATGGTCTAAACTATGGGGAGAAGTTGAATCTTAGAATAATTCAAAATATGATTGTAATTAAGTCAAGGACTTTGGCTCCTTGACATTCAGGTCTTTGCATTTCTTTAACTATATGCAACTTATTTACAATTTTAGGTGTGATTCTTGGTTGCAAATTTACTCGAGAAGTCTTATTTCAGCAATGGCCGGATTGTGGAGTAATTTTGATCTGGGGATGGTCTTCCTAATCTAGCGGTTGAATCAGTAGAGCTTCAGAGGCTCAAAATTGTTCCACATGCTTTTCTATTTAACATTATGACATAAGTCGTATATCTTATTTATGTGATTGATCTATTTTAATCTTGTTAATGATTTCGATATATTTTACGTTTCTTTATTATTTCTCATATTTCTCTATTGGTATTGTGTATTTTGCTTTGAAATTTACCTATTTTAGTAAGTAAAACAAACCTTATATCATTTGATAGGGTGCCTATGATGGATCCTTCCCATAAATTGTGGTGGTAATTTGAGTGTCATTATTATTCCTATCCAAACTACAATCATAGTAGGAAAAGCATGATGCTACCAGCCAAAAGGGCTTCAACATGCACAGTAACCCAGTCAGGAAAAGAATTATAGAAATAATGATTAAACGATATACTGGAAATGATAGCCAAAAATATAATGTAACGTATATTAAGATCAGTAACAAAGTTATAATGATAGGTGATATATGAACTATGGAACGATACTTATGGCAACCTGTTAACCTCTTTAACAGAAAAACATTTGGAACAAGTTTGAACTTCTGAAATTACACTGATTTGACCGCTAGATTAGGAAGGTCATCACACAATTTGATCACAGCTGAAGTAAAACTTCTGGAGTACTTTGTAGTATTGAGCATTGTAGTGGAAAAGGGAAGATTTTAGAGTGGACGGTATGCAAGTACTTTTACAGGATGGTACAGTCTAGGAAGATCTGAATGCAAAGGCTGGTCAAAATTATGACAATATAATGCAACATGCACAAAGAGCTAGCTAATCACGGTACCAGAGATATATATCCTGATAAGGGATAAGAAATTTAATTGACTGTAAAGTTATGTCCAAAAGATCAAGATGAGTGTTAGCAGATAAACATAATAAAAGAAAACAGCACTCTAAATGTGGTAGAATGAAAAGTTTAAAATATTTCGTTAAGATAGATTGATTAACGGAAATTTTATTCGACTTTTTCAATATGCAATTTCCTTTGTGAGTTTGCTAGAGAAATAGACAGAATATTTCTCAAAAGTGACTTTGCTTTTAGGAATTACCTAAAATTTTAATCGATGTGTATATAATTAAAGATACATTGTCAGTGCAAAGATCTGGATATTGTTGAGCCACAATCCTTGACTTAGTTATCATTTTTGTTTTGATATGGTACAACTTCATCTTCCCCCCCCCCCCCACCATAATTTGCATCATGTCCCAGTTTTAGCTAAAATTCTATTAAAGAATTCAGCAGCCAGGTGTTTGCATCAAGGAGATGAAATTCATGCAAATAGAGTAGCATTATATGCAAATTCAACTAGTTTTCTTTCCAGGCCAAACCACATATGCGTATATAGTATAAAAAATAATGGGCCAAAATCACTACCCAGATGAACACAAGATATTTATATTCCTATAGTCTCTATGGTATCCATCAATAACATCACTTTACTGTGTATTACATAATAATTCATTAATGAAGCCGAGAAATGACCCACCTACTCCCATCCATTTAGGTAGGAAGACA
>NC_090764.1:27675177-27690177 GCF_036898095.1 Palaemon carinicauda
AATCAAACCATTGTTCTCTAGTCTAGGGTAGTGCCATAACCTCTGTACCATGGTCTTCCACTGTCTTGGGTTAGAGTTCTGTTACTTGAAGGTACAATCGGGCACACTATTTTATCTAATTTCTCTTCTTCTTGTTTTGTTAAAGTTTTTACAGTTTATATAGTTTAATGTTGTGACTGTTCTTAAAATATTTTATTTTTCCTTGTTTCCTTTCCTCTTTGGGCTATTTTCCATGTTGGCGCCCCTGGGCTTATAGCATTCTGCTTTTCCAACTAGGGTTGTAGCTTGACAAGCAATAATGATAATAATAATGATAATAATAGTAATAATAATAAAACTTTTTCCTGCACCACTAGATGGAGACTGAAATTGAATGTATTAGCAGAATTGGAACAAATTATTGTATCTCGTTACCTCCCCAAAACTTACATCTACTGTACACAATCTAATTTCAGTACAGACAGTAACACTAAAATTCCCTAATGAAACTCCAGAAATATTTGCGAACATCGTTTTAATAGAACCTCCAAACCAAATCGGAATTGGGTATCTATTACTACTTTATAAAAGAGAGGGGAGATGCGGCCCTGGGCATTATTGGTCTCATTTTTATGCTGATGGTTACCTGTTCAAAGGAACTATTTCAAATGAATAGTTATTTTATAGGGCAAACTAGTTAATTCTATTCATTTTTTTTTCTAGGGCACTTAAACAGAAAAGTTTAACCTGGTTCAAGTGAAATAAAAAAAAAAAGTCGCATGATAGGAATAAGTATATATGCTGTATTGATTCCATTTAAACTTTTTTCTTAGGTTAAGACAAGTCATGAAATGTTTGCTATGTAAAAAATCTTAATAGGCTTATGACCTGTCAATGTATAAACCTAAAGTATTCAAGTTATGAAAATCATAACCAGCCTTTGGGAGTCGAATGGCTGAGATTGGTCAAGAACTAATTGATTTCATTGTAAAGTGGAACAGCTGATATGCTGAAATACTTCCAACGAGGAAGCTAGTAATGCTGATCGTAGCTAGTATATATAGTAAAATAGAATTATCCCGTTTGTAACGGCAAATTGGTAACAGAATAGTTTTAGTGCACAGTATACAAATCAATCGGATTGAATGGCAGGCAAAATAACGCAGCTTAAACCAAAACAAAGTTGAAAGAAGCCTTGGGAAATCAAGCGAAAACTGTAAGCCGCTCTGCCCAAATACCAAGAAATAAAATTTTTTATAAATCTTGTGGGTTTTATGTCAAAGGTTGAGTGAAGTTATTGGCAACGGGGTATCCCATAAAGTAATGAGAGAGAGAGAGAGAGAGAGAGAGAGAGAGAGAGAGAGAGAGAGAGAGAGAGAGAGAGAGAGAGAGAGAGAAATTTATTTATTTGACCATTTTAGATTTAATCCAGGTAATCTGATTTATTTTAGCCTTGAGTTTGAGAAGAAATAGCAAATTTGAAGTTTTGTTATACAATAGTAGATGCAAAAATGTGCCTTGGATAAAGACTTCCTAAAAAGTACTCATGGTATCAATATTTTGTATCCATTGTTTGTTTAATATAAATACTGAAATAGAATAAGGTTAAATGATATACGAAATATTCAAAGAAAACAAAAATTACAAAAGAACGCCCAGCATAAACGATTTTTTTCGTACAAAAGTTGATAGCTTTGGGATGCAAAAAAATAACATCTATTAATTTACTGTCATGTGTATTGCTGCAATGACATATTAAAAAAATAAACGTTGCTCCCTTTGGGATTGTGCCGTCAGTACACCTAATGTGGTGCACTGTACGCATTGCTTAAGGGCTTTTACAATATTCTTATGAGTCACTTACTTTATATCCTCTACTTTACGTCCGTTAACGCTTCCGTTCTGTTGTCTAACCTCTTCAGCCCTGACATGATCAACTTTCACAATGCATCATCCCGACCCCAAACCAAATATTTATTAATTTTCTGCTGTCATACAATGAAAGGAAATATTTTCCTGGATTGCGTCTAAATCTCTCTCGGGTATTGCATGTTAGGACTTTTTTGACAGTTGGTCACACGACGTTTTAGTCTGTAACAAATATAGATTTTGGTGCATTTGTTTGGAATCTTGTATATCTAAAAAAACTGAAGACCACACAGACACACGCACACACACACACACACACATATATATATATATATATATATATATATATATATGTGTGTGTGTGTGTGTGTGTGTGTGTATGCGTATGTGTTTGTGTTTGTGTGTATTCTTTCAGTTGTATTCCAAATATATTTATCTTTTAACCAGTGCAACGTAAATTCATTTTAGGAAGCATTCATAAATTATAATCGCTTTATGTTCTTTTTCAAAAGAAAGTGATATTCCCAAGTATTGGTGTATGATATTTTGTAGAAAAAAAAAAAAAAAAACATTTTTTCCATTTTATTCCAAGATCTGGGCATGGATCGTAAAATCATAGCTTTTTTCAACAGTATTAGGAGGGAACTTGAAGGATAGATATAACTTGTATATTTTATTTTCGGTAAAGTCACACATACTTTAGGGCTGATTGTTGATCTTGGTAAAAGATTTATTCTTAATACTTATTCATCTGTGTTTTTATCCATGTTCTTATTTAGCAGTGTCAGTATTGACTTGCGGTGAGGTGATTACTATAAACTCATTCCTCGATTAACGTACTGTATATTTTGTGTTTTTACTTTGTTATCTTTTAATTATTTATATTGCTTTTAGAGAGAGAGAGAGAGAGAGAGAGAGAGAGAGAGAGAGAGAGAGAGAGAGAGAGAGAGAGAGCGCGCATGCACTTTCAATTCATATACCTTCATTAACATCCAAGCTTTTATAAAATCAATTGTCAAGCTTACAATACATAGTAACAAAAGAAGTTATTACAAAACATGCACGTGCATATTGTGCGTATTTGTGTTATAATTATCCACTAATGGCTCACCTTCTCTTTACATATTACCATTCCATTGGCTTTAAGCTATTTAAAGCCAGACATTTTCTAAAGCATGCAACAAGTATTGTAAGTTGCATGTTCTTTCTCTCCTTTAATCGTAGATATTTATTACCTAGTTCAGTTGCATATTTTATACAAGAGCCTGTTATTTTCTTGGTTGATGGTTGCTTTGCAGTTACTTCTCAATGGAAAAAGACCAGGAGAGTCAGTAGAGAAAATGAAATTAATGTTATATAACAATTTTTTAAGCTTAAAAAATGTTATATACGCATTAATCCAATATTTCGTAGAAAGCGCTGTAGTTAGATCATACCTGGCGATAAGAATAGCTATAAATGCTGCTTACTTAGTTATTGAACATTACATGTTTTACAAGAATTATAAAGGAACTGATCATATTAAACTGAAAACATCAACTCTTAAGTTTTTACGTATTATTTGAAATGATCTTTAGAATCAAGGAAAACATAAGGTGAAATTATATGATTATATCAAAGCTATAATGATTTTTATATTGAATTTTGAGCATTATGATCATGGTCAGTGAATTCACAGCAAGTCACACATATAAACACAGACACTCTCGCACACACTCCCACATATTGCCTAACCAATGGGTTGTAGCTAGGAAAGGTGGGTAGAGGGTGGAAAGGGTTGAATCTGTTTGTGCGTGTGTGTGCATATCTATTTAAGTATGTAGACGTCAATTTTGACGGCTTGTGTACAGTATAAAGTCGTACTAGCAGTAAAAAGGACCGACTTTAACTTCATTAGAAAATTTTCTCGGGGCTTATTAAACACCCCTCATTACTACGTTAGCTTAGCACGTATCAAGGGCAAATTATAACCAAGGATATTTATTTTCTAAATGAGCAGACGTAACTTTTTACAAACGGCAAACTTGATTAGAGTTTACTGAAAGAAAAAAGGCGTTTTCAAGTTAATCTCCGTTGCATTAATAGCATTAAAGTAATGAGGAAAAGAATTAACATGGTCATCATCTTAATCATATTTATTATTTATTATTTTAATTTCACATTCTTAGAATGGTATTTTTTTATCAGTTGTCAATGGTGTTTATTATACACACTATCCCGCTCTTTTCTTTTCTATTTAATACAATAATTATTGAGGTCTTATGTTCGAAACATAAGCCTTGAAGAAGCTCCTTTCGATCATTAACTTCGTGTATCCTCGCATTATCCCAATTTATGTCCGATGGAGTTTGTATTCTAATTATTTCGGCTTACGTCTTCGAGAAGTATCATACAACTCGAAAGGTGCTCATGATGTAAAGGGACCATTAAATCTCTTATAATATATTCTTACACAATTAGCTGCCAATGATTAATACTGTAAACATGATGATTATAGATGTTGTTCAGTATAAATTTTGATTTTTATCAACTTTATAGATTAGCCTGCAGTAAAAATTTCGTGATATATCCTTTAACGACTTCAGGCTTGAAGTTATGTATACGCTTTATAATATCTAATAAAAATGAAGAAGGCCAGATTAAAGAGCGGTTGAAGTTTAAAGAATCAAACGGCAATTTATTTGTCAAAATCAGCTGTTATGTAAATCTTCACTTTTTAAACTATATAGATTTACGGAAAGACGAAATGTTATCTGCGATAACAATAAAATAATTTTTATTGTTGTAAAGAGCGCAGGTTTGGATTTAAATGATATGAAAAATTTATATTGATTAGTGTGGAATGGCATAAGTTAATGGAGTGCAAGCGTATCCAACATGAGGTAAAGGTGAAATTGCGAGCAATAGTATTGATAGGCCAGGGGCCATTAAATAAGTCCATTACGCAACCGTTAATTAAATGGTTGCATTTGAAACTTGTTATAGCAGCGAAAGGTATTTTAGTTCCTATGCACGACCAAGCAAATTTTTCCCGAATTTGAGGTAAAAAAACAACGTATCATTGATTTTTTTTTCTCTATTATACGTATCTCGTTAAAAAGTTTACTATGAACAAATATGAACAGACGTAATAATTATAGTATCGGCACTTTATTTCAGCAGACATGAGTTGATAGCATTTTTAATTTCGATATAAAGTTTGAAAAGAAAGAAAGAGCTACTTCGGATATTACCTGTTATTTGTTTCTCAAGAATTTTTTCAAAAACATGTTTATAAGATAGGTGTATATTTAATGAGTCTGAATGAATATCTATTGTAAACTACTGTACGTGGTTCGCCCTGTCACTAGCCAAGTAAATGTTTTGAGTTATTAATAAATATAGTTTTAATAAATATGAAAATTAATCAACAAACTAAAATGATGAATCATTATAATGTATATGATATATAGTGTATAAATTATGATATATGATATTAATTACGATGTTTTTCTGTGGGATACTAGCTGAAAGGTAATTGATGTGACCAACTACCTTCGTGGATGCTTGGTAATTTTTAATTAAACTGATAGTGTCATGAATTATTGTGCAACAAAATCTTTAGAAACAATGCAAAATATAATGAGAGCTCTTTCTTGAATCATCTTAATGGCAAGGGATAGTTTCAGAACTGACAGTGTAATGAATGTGTAATAGGTACAAATTGGTAGAGGGACGTATTTTCTTCGCAGTATCCCTAATTACAATGACGTTTTCCTCATGTACTCTACATAAATATTCAGACAATTTATTGTAAAAGCAATAGTTGCATTAGCTATACAACAGCAACAACAACAAATGCAGCTGTTTCTAATCCGCTACAGGACAAAGATCAGACATGCCCGTACTCGTGCTTGGGGTTTGATCAGTTTTCATCACCACGCTGGTACCGCACATGTTTCATACACGCTTGTACACTAACGGGTTTTCTTTTTTCCCTACCACTCGCTCTTCCTTGCACTGTTAATAGATCAACCGATATAAGCATGCTGACCCATGTCCGATTATGTTTAAAAATTTGTGACCTTGCTCGCAAGTCCGTGTATATAAACTCAATGATTGTTTGATAAAGTTCAGTTGCCGTCACGGTTCACCTCACCTCTCAGTTATCACCTAACTGGCGCCTCACACACCGTCCACTGCGGTTTGGTGATATTGGGAGAGACTGTAGTCTGTTCGCTCACAGCAAATCAACCTAGTATGGGTGGCCCTTACTAATACAGCTTTGCTGATCGTGGCGATACACAAACCCTTTCACTATGTTAAGGTGTTCCCACTCGGATATAGCAATTGCATAAAAAAAACAATATCTAATAAAGAAATTTAATATCCCTATTAAGAAGGCTACTGTTTTCTTGATACGTTATAATTTAATCATTTATATCAAGTGACAAAGATTAACGTCCATAGACGATGCTGTTTAGGTAAAGGGATCATTATTATGAGACTTCATAATAATCCAAGCCATAACTACTTAAAGTAAGTAGATCTTTAAATAATTTGTTTTGCTTTTAAAATTCGTGGCCACATCATTGCCGTCTTCATATTGGAAATACTATATTCTAAAAATTGCATTATTTGAGCAGTCTATCAGCCCACAATTACACATTTTAATAATGGAGCAATTCTCCACTGATTCGCTAACTAGTAATATAATTGAGAAAGTTGATACATTGCACAACTCCTATCAGTAGTAGTTGAACAGATGCAAGTAACTACTTCCATTTCACTTATATTACGAATTGTACAAGCCTCCAATATCACTCTGAAATGAATTTGCTACTTTTTTACGTTGGTGTTTACAAAAAGTATCCTTTTCACCCTTGTATTATACCAATCATGTCATCTTTGTAAAATAGTTGATATCTTTCCCATTTCTAATAATGGTTGGAATGCCATGAAGGTTTTTTAGTCTGCCTTTTTGAATTCAGGATGTAGCTAAAATATATTTTTGGATTTTTTGCGAAATTTAGGGAAAATTATCAATATTCCTAAGGGCCTCATTGTTTACATGTTGAGGTGGATCAGAGTTTCTGTATTTTTAATTATTTTCATTATTATTATTTCTGCTGTGATATTGAATGAAACAACAACTTCCTGACGTTTGTGAAAGAAAACATAAAAGATGCAAAGTATTTGCATAAATATGCGATTCTCGCTCTATATTTTTTATACAGTTTTATGCCTTGGAGATTAGCAATATTACTATTTTGGGGTGGGGGTGGGGAGGGGGGCAATTCACTGTTACGTAGGAAAGGGTTGATGGTCTGGTGGATATGACATTAATTTATTTTTAGTCTTGACCGGCTTCACAGGAAACGTGTTGATATAACTAATAGGTAAGCCTCAGACATTTGTAGCCAGAGAATTGTATAACAGTGTTTTTGGATGTTTTTGTTAATTGACGAATCGGAAAATTTCATATCCCTTCCTGGAAACCAAATAATCAATTGGTTTTTATTAGGTAAGTAGTATGCTGGCATAAAAAAGTAGTGAGAATAATTGGAATGACCAATTATAGAAATAGCAATAATGAGCATCATCAATTATAGTCAATTATGTTGTTTGCATGTTTTGTTGATATAAGATGCTGCTAATTATGTTTTATAAAGGCTTAGACATTAGTCTTATTACACCAAAGTAATTCACTTAGTTAATCCATTGTAGGCTATGTGAATGATGAAAAAATAATGTTGATATACGATAATGGATATGTTACATCATATTTGCAACAAGCCGATTTACCTAAAATGAAAAAAAAAAGCTTCATGGTGTAAAGGTTGCAAAATATTTGTTAATTTATGGCACTTTCGCTCTATACTTCAGATGCAAACTGTTGATCAAACTTATCATGAAAATACAAATTATTCTAATTCATTGATATTGATCGATCGCTCGTTTAATTTTTTAGCTAGTTTTAAAATGAGTTATTGAAGTAACAAAGGTTTGATAGCATTTTCACGCAGAGTTGTAATGATCATGGGAATGAAATGAAAACTATGTTCAGCAAACGTTCATCACTAAGACCTCCACCCACACACATACCCACATATACAGATGTTCAATGGTGCTACAATAGCGTGAGGTCTACCGCCACATGTCGCCTACCCAGTGGAGGGTGAGGTCTACCGCGTGACCAGCGTCCCAGAGCCCTGCACCTAACCATCGAACATGTGAACTGCCCAAATCCAACAAAAACGTGACCTGTCCACGTGACTTGCCCATATTAAATGAAGGAAATGGAGCTCCTACATCAGTTTTTCCCTTGGCCTAAAAGAGATATCATCGATTGAGGGTACTAAAAATGTTGCTGAAGGAGTTTTATGGGAGAGTTATTCTGACAGAAGAAGCAGCACTCGCCTTTTTAAGAGAGCACAATCTCTTGGATACAGTTCAAGAAGCAGATCCATGCCGTGAATGTGGTTCTGTTATACAGGAAAAAAGAAAGCGCAACAGAGGAGGAGAATTCAAGCCTGTGTTACGTTGCCCTTGAAAGGGTTGTCCAACTACACGGTCTGTTTGTACAGGAAATCATTTTTTCCATTATACGGACATGAACAACAAATTGCACTGCAACCTAAGCCTGTATGAAATATTAGAATTAATATTTCTATTTGTATTGGATATACCAATGTCCATAGTAACGACTCTCACTAGAAAACCTGCCAATACTGTAACTGACTGGTTCAACGTGTGCCGAGAGGTGTTGGTTGTCAGCTGTTCCCGTCTCATCTTGATCATTTTTGCTGAAAGGTGATGAAAAAAAATTCCAATGATCTATTTGTGTCATTCTTACATGTACGAAGTGTGCATCGCTAAAATAAATGTATGGAAATATATGATAACCTGTTTGATGTACGAAGAGTATATCGCTAGAATAAATGTATGGAAATATATAATAACATGTTTGATGCACGAAGAGTGTATCGCTAGAATTAATGTATGGAAATATATGATAA
The DNA here is from genome assembly GCF_036898095.1 of Palaemon carinicauda. NCBI lineage: Eukaryota > Metazoa > Arthropoda > Malacostraca > Decapoda > Palaemonidae > Palaemon > Palaemon carinicauda. Next base: position 27,684,024 of record NC_090764.1, read on the forward strand.
CATGTTTGATGTACGAAGAGTGTATTGCTGGAATTAATGTATGGAAATATATGATAACATGTTTGATGTACGAAGAGCGTATCGCTAGAATTAATGTATGGAAATATATGATAACATATTTGATGTACGAAGAGCGTATCGCTAGAATTAATGTATGGAAATATATGATAACATATTTGATATACGAAGAGTGTATCGCTAGAATAAATGTACGGAAATATATGGTAACATGTTTATTTTGACCTTTATTCCTTTTTTTAATGTAATTAGAAATCCAATTATCTATTTAAATCATTGCTCAGATATGTTTACATTAAGTGTTTATTGCTTAAACAAATGTATGAAATGTGTTTTATCTATGAGGGACGAATAATTCAGTAGTAGACCTCACGCTATAGTGCTAACGGGAGGTAGATCTCACGCTATAATGTGGTAGACCTCATGCTGTAGTAGCACCTGTTCAATAAACCTATATATATATATATATATATATATATATATATATATATATATATATATATATATATATATATATATACACGTCTTACTTATAACTGTAATGGAACAGTTTAACATGTTTTTTTTTCACAAAGGCCCATGAGAGAAATAAAGGAAATATGAATAAATCACTATATTTTGACCAATACACCTTGGCCCTCTTCAGGATGTAAAGTGAAAATGAGGAATACAGTGGAGAGTGACGGTTTATATAGGAAAGCAAAGGGGTGTTTCCAATTGTTCTAAAGTTGTTATAAGTGCTGGAAGGATTAGCCAAATTTTAATTACATCCAGGCGCGTCTTCGTATTGTTGAGCCGCTCGGAGGATGTCTTGACCTCTGATGCATATCTGGTGGTCGGTCTCCGTGGATTATCTTCTTAATGATAAGGTTGAAAAGAGTATTGTCCACTGTTTCAGCTTTCCCTTGGCCCCTGGATAAGTTCATTGTGTTCATTGATTTATGATGGCTGATTCCCGGATCTTCCTTCTGTACGGACAGGTACTCTTAAAAAGCAAAGACGTCTCAGTCCAGTTAATGTGAACGAATATCTCATAGCCATACCTAACAGATCTTTTATGTTCGGATAATCTATGCGATAAAGAACGGCCCGTTTGTCCAACGTAGACTTTTTCACAATCCCCACATGGTACTTTATAAACGCCGGATTCTTTATCTCTTTTATTTTGGTAAACATTAATAGGAGCTTCCTATGATCTTGGGATATGAAAAAACAAAGGGGTTCTCAGTTTCGATAATATTTGTTATATTTTTAATACCTTCTATATATGGGTATGGCTATGAAAACGGGGGTATTTTCTTTCACCTTAGAGATTTAGGGCACCAGATTAAGTGGAGTGCGTCGTCTTTGCTTTTTAAGAATATATATATATATATATATATATATATATATATATATATATATATATATATATACACACATATATATATATACTGTATATATATGTACACACATATATATATATATATATATATATATATATATATATATATATATAAAGAGAGAGAGAGAGAGAGAGAGAGAGAGAGAGAGAGAGAGAGAGAGAGAGAGATTTGGTCTTATTAAACATCTGTTTTAGTACGATGACTTATTACCACTGGCATATCCTATTATTGAATCCGATTTTTCTAATTCGTAAAATTCACATTGTGTAGCTTTATGCGTAATTAATGTTCCTATTTTGTTTTTTCACTTTGATGAGTGTAGGCAGAGAAGATAAGGAAGTAGACATAGAACGTTAAATATTAGCATAGTAGATTCTTGATTTTGTATTGAATAATACTGTGAAATAGGAGGTCATGCTGATACATTTAAAGCTAGATACCTTTGGAAATCATGTTCTTCTACTTAGGAAATGTAATAATGGAAGTGATGTTTATTATTATTATTATTATTATTATTATTATTATTTTATTTTTATTGTTTATGATAATGATAATATTGACTTCATTGCACTGCGTAAGGTTTCCATTTACAAAAGAAAGTGGCCATATATATTTTACCGTAAGAGAAATATATATTCTAATATCAGCTGTGTGAAAAAGAACAGTAAGAATATACGTTACTAAGAAAGACCATCTGTCATCTAAGCACGGCCCTAGTAAAGCAAGAGTGACAATTCAAAGTAAATCTTTCTCTTTTACTGCCTCTGGGAATAAGCAAAGTTTAGCGGACGTGCAGCCATTCTCCGAAGATGAAGAAAAACTGCCATCGTAAAAACTACTTCCTTTTGCTGAGCTTAGATTTACCTTTTCTTTGTTCAGATGGGTATAAATTGCATAGACTGGTTGATGTGGAAGCTATAAATGGGGAATATGGTGGGAGTAAAGATAAACGAGAAAAGGAAAAATAGAAATATAGAATTAAGGTCACGGAATCAATTACTTTACGAACTCGAGTAAAGAAGGTGGAAGCCGTCATACTAGAATATTTCGCAAATAATCTCTCTCTCTCTCTCTCTCTCTCTCTCTCTCTCTCTCTCTCTCTCTCTCTCTCTCTCTCTCTCTCTCATTACATGAACTTCAGAAATTGACTTGTATTGTTGGACTAAATAATAAGAATATCGGAAGCCATTGATGATGGCCAAATTTATGAAAATTTTATGTCAGTCGTGTAATCAATTACAATTTCTTCAATTTCAATGCAGTATTTGCAAGGATAATACATTTGTTATCCATTCATTGCTTATCTTTTTCGGATCTCTGTGGCCATTAAAAGTTACACGTGTATATAATCACCTATTAGGTTACCTTGAGGGAACGTTTCATAAGTTTGTATGAAGGAAGAGGTGGCAGTATCAGAATATTTGAATTTCTTGCATTTAATACAAATTAGAAAAATCTTTTCACCTTATTAGTACCATTGTATAGCAGGGTTGGTTGCTTGCGTCAGCTTTAGCATTTATTTATCTTCATCCCCCCCCCCCCCCACCCCACCCCTCAGTCCCACCTCGTCCATATCCCGCTTCACCACATCCATCCATCAGTTCCTCTCATGCCCCACTCCGCCTTGCTATCACTAGCATGTTCTTAGTTCTCTTTATTGGTTCTACCTCCTCCCTTCTTATTACATGCCCATATTATCTCAGATGAGCTTCCCTAACCTTTTCCTTTACATTGCATATACCAGACATCCTTCAGATATATTGACTCTCTCTCCTTTCCAGTGGTAATTTTCCAGTAATCCATTTAACAACCCTCATCTCTGTTCTTTACAACATTCCCTTCCTATTTCCTCTTATGTGCCAAGTATCTACCTGATAGCTGTTTTATAAATCTGGATTTTGAGAGCCTTAACCATAATCTTTTCACTGTGTCATATTGTTTCTTCAGTCCTTCCCTCCTCTGCTATTATTAATCCCAAGTAGTTAAACTCATTGTTCTCTAGAGCGCTGTCAGCCAGCACTTGATTGTTTACTTTTACATCCTCTTACTAGTGATTATTACCTCATGTCTTTCCAGTGTTTACCTTCAATCCTTTCCTTTCTAGGGCCCCTTTCTTTCCATGCTGAAAACCTTTCTTAATAGTTCTTCTGTGTCTGGTATAATGACTAAATCATCAGCAAACATCAGTTCCCACAATTCTTCATTCCTCTTTAATTCTGATGTCAAAGTGTCTTTAACAACGAGGAGCAAGATTCCCAATGGAGGCCAACCTTCATAGGGAATGCCTCATTCTCCCTATATTTTGTCTCTACAACGGTTCTTGCCTCTTCATGCAGAATCATCACCAACCTTAGCAACTTCTTCGGTACTCCTCCTCTCTTCTGACATAATTGTGGGTCAAGACTTTCAAAAGTTGCATGATAGTGTAACCATGATATATGGAGGTGATCTACTTGCTCTTCTCAAACACCAATAGACTATAAGTCTTGGTACCACGTCATACGTCTTTTCAAGATCCAAAAATCCTATATAAACCTTACTGTTTTCTTCGAGATACTTCTCCCCGACTTATCTTACTATAAAACACTTTCAACCTTCCTTTTACTATTCTTTCTAATATATTGAATACATGCTTCAAAAGCTTTATTCCTTTGTAGTCCCCAAAGCTCAACGCATCACTTGTTTTTTTTTTCCATTTAATCATCCAACTATCTTTCCAGTCCCTTGACATTCACTCTACTATACATCCCAGATGTTTTCCACTAGTGTATGCACACACTCTTTAGCTAGATTTCCCAATGCAACTTTATTTACCGTTCCTTTCTGTATAGGATTCTCGACTTCACTTTTTCCGATATTTGCTATTGGTCATTCTACTTTAGGAATATTTTTAGTTGTTCTTCCTCATTCCCAGTGTCCAATAGTTGAGAAAAATAGTCTTTCCATATTCTCTTGACTTCCTTTTCATCAAGCAATAAAGATAGAATATCATAATATTGTATTAAGCAAAGCATTAAGAGCCGGAAAATATTTTAATTAGTAATACCAAGAAACGTATTTTAACATTTAAGAACCATAATACAATAGAAAATTGCTTTTAAGTAACTCGGTGATTATACTAAATTATGTTTTTTAAGATTCCATTGTGACAATATTGCACTAACTGGAAAGTCATTGGGAAAACTTATAAAATGTATAAAATATCCCCAAGAATGCAACGTAGTGTTCGTTATGTTAATTAAAACATATCTTGGAAAGAAATGTAACCTTATCAAGATTTATAAAAGCTGGATTTTAGTATGAATATGGATATTAGCCAAGGAGAAATTTTATCCGTGCATCTTAAAAGGTCACAGTTGAGTTTATTCCTCCTCTTAGTTATACAGTAGGTGCTAATATTTTCTTTTATTGATATAATTTATGCATTCACTCGTGCGTTCATCAGATTCCGATTCAATATATATATATATATATATATATATATATATATATATATATATTGTATAGTGGATATAAATCTGATGAACATCAGTCGAAAACTTAACACATACGCTATGGTAAACGTAAGAATGGAGAATTAAATGATTCCTATAAAAAAAATATTAACACATAAGTAGGAGGAGGAATAACCCCAACTGTGACATATATATATATATATATATATATATATATATATATATATACATATATATATATAAATATATATATATATATAAATATATATATATAAATATATATATATATTTATATATATATATATATATATATATATATATATATATATATGTATATGTATATGTATGTATATATATATATATATATATGGTTCCTCAGACTCAACAGCTAAAATGTGAATGTAGCCATGTCTGTTATGTTATTTCTTGTAATCATACTTTCCCATTATAGCAACTTACAATTGTGTAACGTCAACGTATTTGAAATTAAGTTTTTCAATTCATTGAACGTCCAGTGTTGCACGGAATAACTTGTTAAAAGAAAACCCCAATGCCTGTATTATGAAGATCTTCCGCATTACAAAGAACACTAGAGTCCAGTCAATATTCAATCATGTAAATTTTCTATATTAATATTGTTAATGGGAAGAGAGATTATTATGAGCACTAAGATATAAGTCTACGTAGTAGGTAGTAGAATGGCCGGGGCACCAGCCACCCGTTGAGATACTACCACTAGAGAGTCATGGGGTATTTTAACTGGCCATACAGTACTACATTGGATCCTTCTCTCTGGTTACGGTTAATTTTCCCCTTTCCTACATACACACAGCGAATATAGTCTGGCCTATTCTTTACTTATTCTCCTCTGTCCTCATACACATGACAACACTGAGATTACCAAACAATTCTTCTTCACCCATGGGGTTACTGCACTGTAATTGTTCAGTGGCCACTTTCCTCTTGTTTAGGGTAGAAGGGACTCTTTAGCTATGGTCAGCAGCTCTTCTAGGAGAAGGACACTCCAAAATCAAACCATTGTTATCTAGTCTTTGGTAGTGCCATAACCTCTGTAACATGGCCTTCAACTGTCTTGGGTTAGAATTCTCTTGCTTGAGGGTACACTCAAGGCACGCTGTTCTGTCTTGTTTCTCTTCCTCTTGTTTTGTTTAAACAATACTCTTCTTAAGAATTTAATTTTTCCTTGTTTCCTTTCCTCACTGAGCTATTTTCCTTGTTGGAGTCCCTGGGCTTATAGCATCCTGCTTTTCCAACTAGGGTTGTAGCTTAGCAAGT
>NC_090764.1:27695177-27697677 GCF_036898095.1 Palaemon carinicauda
AGAATGTTTTGTTATCATAATATTAGATATATAATAGTGATAAAAGAAGCAAGCACAATAGTGAAAAATAACAATGAGAATAGAAATGAATATTTGTAAATAGCCCTAAAAGTGTTCATTGTATCTCCTATCTCCCAACACTTAATCAGTTCATAAATCTGATACTATAATAAAGTCAGTATTCAAGATAATGGTAAACAACTATCAGAACATGAGCAAGTACAGAAAAAGAAATTAACAATAAAACCTTTAGCGTACAAAATAATCATAAGAAAATACCGAAATATCATAATATAAAGTCAATGACAGGCATACGTAACTTTTCCAGTATCCACCAACTCTGTCAACTATTCTCCACTTCTAACATTATGAAGAGCGTGGGACAGAATGACTAATCTAGCAGTCTAGGAGAAAGTCTAGAGGATCTTTATTAATATCTCTTATAGTTCTGACCTTTTTCTTCTTCAAGGTATTATCAAGCGTGCTCCATCTTGTGTATTAATGATGTCCCTGAAGTACAGACCCCCACTCGAGTTGGAGGCAATATAGAGATAGAGGTCCTTTAAATCTAGTAGCGTCGCTTTCATTTGAGGTATGGGGAGGAGAAGACTACTGAGGAGGTAGGGTTACCTCATAAAGGCTTTGCCTGAGAACTTCCATCTGTCCTTTGGGATTTGGATGAGATACTGGTTGGAATTGTGTACTAAGGCATAGGCTGTTTAGATGGTATAGTTCTCTCCATACCTTTGGGTATTTATTTCGACTATAGAACAGCTATAAGCAAGGATTACAGCTCAATATTTTATTATGTTAGTTACGCCTGTTAGTGGTGAAACTTTAATTTATATTAATACATATATATATATATATATATATATATATATATATGTATATATATATACATGTATATATAGATATATATATATATATATATATTATATATATTATAATATATATATATATATATATATATATATATATATATATATATATATATATATATATGCCACTCAGTGTTACAAGAAGGATATATATATTTACGGGATATAGCCAGACGCGTTGCTCTATTATATAGTGGAGGATATATATATATATATATATATATATATATATATATATATATATATATATATATATATATATATATTATGTAGCGGACATAAAACTGCAATGAAACAACTCTTATATATGTGTAAGGAAGTCTATGAAATATTAGTGTCACATTATTTTATATAAGAAACGATGACATTATATAGTTAACAGATACTTGTTTTTCTACAAAATATTGTATTGATTTTGGAGCGCGACAGAGGCGGAGAAATGCCAGGGATCAGTTGTGCGTGAGATGAAATATGGTCTTCAAGCCTAACGACATGTCACATTTCCATTTAAATAAGAAAACGAAAAGTAGGGCATCGAATTTGTCAAATGTGATCGGGGTCCTTGTATAACAAATTCCAATTGGTATAGTCTTATATTTCTAAATTAGTTTGTTTATTTTATATGGTCAAGTAACGTAAGGTTTGTTGATAATTGGAAAATCCTGTATTTCAATGATTTATAGGAATTAATTTTTTTTCTGAATTTTTATACCAATCTGTAAAATTAATAAAAACCCAAATCTAATTGATGGAGTTTGTATAAAAATTTCCATTCTTTGAATTTTCAGTAGTGTATGCGAGAAATACGGATATATATATATATATATATATATATATATATATATATATATATATATATGTGTGTGTGTATATATATATATATATATATATATATATATATATATATATATATGTGTGTGTGTGTGTGTGTGTGTGTGTATATATATATATATTAAAGAAGTCTGGTTTATTTTAATAAAATAATATGTAAGACAGTGATTGTAAATTCCACGACAGAGAGAGAGAGAGAGAGAGAGAGAGAGAGAGAGAGAGAGAGAGAGAGAGAGAGAGAGAGAGAGAGAGAGAGAGAGAAATGAAAAACAGAGGTAGTATTTAGGTTTCGTAATTCTTATGAATTGTAATACAAAGACGTTCCTCGGGGACCGTGTTTTGTTTCAGGTAAAAGTATGAACAGGGTGTGCATCTTTAATTTCGGATATTGCCCAACATAATTCTTATCTTTAAAGGTGGACAACACTTGGATTTTTTTTTTCTTTTCCTTAGTGAATATTCTTGCTAGAGACTGAAAAGGATTTTTCTCATAAATGAGAATGATCTATTTTTTTTTTCTAAAAAGAAAATTTGGTACGAATACCTCAGCCCTTAACTGAAACGTGAGACAATTGGCATATAATACTGAAATATGACTTAGAATAAAATGTTTAGAAAAGACTTTTATTCGAGTGTTGCTAATTTTCGTAAGGAAATGTCTTTGTATTTCATTTCTTTTCAATAAGCTCTCAAAAATCTTTGTTACAGTTATAAATTAATGTGGAAAATCTCTCTCTCTCTCTCTCTCTCTCTCTCTCTCTCTCTCTCTCTCTCTCTCTCTCTTCCAA
>NC_090764.1:27702677-27715177 GCF_036898095.1 Palaemon carinicauda
GGGTCTGAATAACGCAGTTTATGTAGATGATTCTAGATTTTGCAGAAGTGTCTAGTCGTGTGGAAGATTTTTACAACGGGGGATTGTTTGGAGTGAAGTATATATATATGTATGTATGTATGTATATATATATATATATATATATATATATATATATATATATATTTATATATATATATATATATATATGTATATATATAGTGTTTGTGTGTTTGTGTGTGCGCGTGTGTGTGTATGCATGTATGTACAGTATATACATATGATATATAGATACATAAAGACATATATATATATATATATATATATATATATATATATATATATATATATATTTATATATATATATATGTCTATGGGTATGCATATGTATATATATATATGTGTATATATATATATATATATATATATATATATATATATATATATATATATATAGATATACATACACAGGGTATACATATCAACCGTAAAGATCCTAAATGGTTACTTTGAAGTCTATTAGCTGTACTACTGAGCATGTATTTGAATATAAACGGCTCAAATCAGCATGATGATAAATTCTTTCTTCAAAGGAAGGTGTACAGATTTATTTGAAGTATGCGCTTTTGCTCTGTCGAGCATTATGATTTCTTTTCCATAAAAATAAATGGTAAAGGGTCGCATTTTAGTATTGAAGCGAGTCAAAGGATTTTTTGAGGCATGATGTCAAAAGCTTTAATTCTGTAGATACGTTTTGGAAATTTGAGGAAAGTTTCTTTTTCAAATATAGGTTCTAAGACTGTTTATATCAAATCTTTAACAATCAAAATCATTTCGAAAGTATATCTGAATTCTTGAATTTTACTTTTTTCACAATTACTTAAAAAATATTCACTAATATTACTGATGATTTTTATTATAATTGATATCACTATCATTTTTATTATAATTGATATCACTATCATTGTTCAACCTGGAATATATGGTTTTATCAATATTATTGTTTTAATGTCTTTATTTGCTATTATCCATTCCTTTTATCTCTGTTTTTGATGGAACGTGGTATGTAGGTTATATGGTTAATAGTCATTATGTTGCATCAGTATTTATTACCTTGATCTATTCTAAGGCCAAATGTAAATTTATGCGCGAAAAAGTGTTTATATTTTTAGATCCTATAATCTTTTACACTTAGATTTCTTGGGTCTTAGGAATTTGGCACTACCTTTCGAAGTTATAAAACAATTCTTCTTCACCCAAGGGGTTAACTACTACAATGTAATTGTTCAGTGGCCACATTCCTCTTGGTAAGGGTAGAAGTGACTCTTTATCTATGGTAAGCAGCTCTTATAGGAGAAGGACACTCCAAAATCAAACCAATGTTCTCTAGTCTTGGGTAGTGCCATAGCCTCTGTACCATGGTCTTCCACTGTCTTGGGTTAGAGTTCTCTTGCTTGAGGGTAGACTCGGGCACACTGTTCTGTCTAGTTTCTCTTCCTCTTGTTTTGTTAAAGTTTTTATCGATTATATAGAAAATATTTATTTTAATGTTATTACTCTTCTTAAAATATTTCCTTTTTCCTTGTTTCCTTTCCTTACTGGGCTATTTTCCCTGTTGGGGCCCCCGGGCATATAGCATCCTGCTTTTCCAACTTAGGTTGTAGCTTAGCATTTAATAATAATAATAATGATAATAATAATAATAATAATTCAAGACATTTAATTATTGACCAATTTTTATACTTATCATTCCTTCTTTCATGAAATTCCCGATTTCATTACTGGACAAAGGTTTTTTATGTTGTATGAATTGTCCATAGATGGGTTTCTCATTTTTTCTGCCATTATTGTTATTTTTTATTGCTGTTTTTCTTTATATGAGGAAAGATTAGGCCTAACTAGAGATAAGGATTCAATGTAGTACTGTCTAGCCAGTCAATAACTCTCTAGCGGTAGCATCTCAACGGGTGGCTGGTGGCCTGGCTAACCTACTACCTTGTTGATGCATACAGCATTGTGGCCGGTGTAAGTAGGGCTGGCTTTGAAGTTTGAATTCAAAATATACTGATACCAATGTACCATTCCGTCTAGCGCCTTTAGCCTTTTATCTGAATGGCTTCATCGTGATTAGTGTATTTAAAATTCCTGCTGTAGTAAGTTCCTGCCAGCATCAGCCGAATCATCACCCTTGTGAACACAGCCATGACGTTTGGAAATAGAAATTTAATTCGTATTTCATGCACCAATTTTTTTTTCATAAGAGGCTCATAACCACCTTTTCATGCAAGTTGTGTCTGAACCAATAGCTTGTCATACATGGTTATCAAGTATTTTCCATCTGTTTATCTTTAAGTGAATGAATAACAAAACCTAACATCTAGCCGATCAGGCTAAGATTATTGCCTGATCTTTGGTGAAACAGCCTCTATAAAGTTTAAAATGCTCCCAGAAGACTAAAATTACTGCCAGATCTTTGCTGAAAAAGCATCTATGAACCTACCTAGTAGGTCTACTGAATTCAAACCATGTTTCTCATTTGATATATTGAACGCTCACTCACTTATTTTTTTTTATTTATATATATTCTTCAGTTGACTATTAGTGGCTGGTTATGATATACTATATATATATATATATATATATATATATATATATATATATATATATATATCACAAACACATACCTACGTTTGTGAATTTATATAGGTTTAGCCTCTAATGATATTTTCAAAATGAGCTTTATTCTCCTTAGAGAGAATGTCAAGTGGCTTTGCGATATGGGAAAGAAATGATGAAAACGTACTTTGAATAAACAAATGCTTATGGAAATTTATAATCATTCGAGAAATGCAAATTATTTTAGAAATTACGTAAAATTTTATTTTCTTCTGACTAGATGTATATGGAAATATATCTCACTAGCCAGTAAAACACATTTTTTTTCTTATGTAAAACGACATACTTCTTTACAATTATTTGTGTGTGTGTGGGGGGGGGGGGGGGGGCTAGAGGGAAGAATGATAGCTAACAGAACTCATAAGCTGCCAAACTTTTTTTTCAAGAAAATAAAGGCCATTAAAGGCCAATTAAAGTTGTAAACTTTCATTGCTTTTGATCATTAAATATTTTTCATTTCTATCAAAATCCTTAGTATTGTATTTGCCGGAGGATTTTGTCCTTAATGGAAGTAGTGGCGCGTTACGCCATGTGATTATACAGAATATTTATAAGGCCATGCTTTATGACAAAAACAGTTTATGTTGGTGTCTCAGGTTCCCATCAATAGGGGTGCTACGAGACTCTGAAAATTGCAATAAGAACGTTATCATCAAGCATAAAATCTTGGAATAACGTTATTAATTTATGTCAAGTGAATGGGAAGTTGTATATTTTCATTGTTTTGGACGTACACAGTTGACCCAGAGTTGCTTAATGGATTGAGAAATAAATCTTTTTGTTGCTCCTGATTAATTGACATTTTCTGCTCGAATGCCCCAGTCTCCAAGATTTGTTTTTAAGATTGAGAACACAAATTATAGCTATAGCTTTGTCGTATAGAAGAGAATACAATGATGTACAATTTTTGGGGTATTTTGATTATCATTACAAGAGTAAGTTTTCTGTAAAAAAAGAAAAAGAAAAAAAAAGAAGGGTGCCCTTTCATTTTTCTGTTTGTAAATATTTTCAATTGAATATGAAACTCGATTACTGTTTGTATGGCAAATGATTTAACTTGGTGTTAAGCACTACTGTATTAAATATTCAGGTAATTACATTTGTCTTTAGTTTAGAGGTAGTCCTTAACATATTCTCAAGAATATACAATAACACTATCACAACCGGCTGATGTTATCTGGCGAATTGTTTTTCTTGTAACATCCAAATCGCCAACTTGTAAATAGTTTACGTAGTCTTTTTAAATATGTTAAAATAGTTTTATGAGAATGATTAGGATAAAGCAAGAGAAAGATAAAATATGTGTGTATCTGGCGAATTCCTTTGTGTTTTCCAACATCCAAATCGCCAAAGTTGTTGTAAATATTACCACATAGTCTTAAAATATGTTGTTAGTTTTATGAAAACAAGTTGGATAAGATGAGAGAATGATGATATATGATTAAGCCAAGTATAAAAAAAAGAATAAGAAATAATTTTCTGAGAAAGGGAATTTGAGAATAAGAAATTTCTGGAGAAGTCTCTGACTCGTAATCACCTCGAGAGAAGTCATCACAGGCAACATGACGTCTCAAGCCACCGAAAATGGACTCGAGAAATATTCCAGTGGGATAAATTTGGTATCACGCAGTGGCAGGCGAGTTCCTACGTGAAATATTACCCACCATGAATCATCCCTTTTTAGTAGGACCTTAGCCATGTATCTCAACCCCAAACCTTCAAAAACGAAAGGAAAAAATGCTGAATTTTCTTGACAATACTTTGTGCTGTTTCTGTACTGTGAATTCTTATATAAGATAAAATATGTGCGCATAAAGTTATCAATGGATATGATTAGATTTTATTGAGATATGCTTGCAAACATTCCTATCTCTGTATCCATCCACACATGCACACAAACACACACACATATGTATATATATATATATATATATATATATATATATATATATATATATATATATATGTATATATATATATATATTTGCACGATCTCCCGTTGCAGAAATCAACACCTTACACAGAAGACTCATCGACATGTCGAACATCTTGATATACACTGCATTATACGCCACTTTCTTACACTTCATCATTTGATTTTCGAATGTTGGGAGCTTTGTTTCCAATCATCTATTTTCAAGTGTCTTCTATCGTCCTTTTTACTGTTCCCATCTGAATTACATAAGTTACATTACTAATTCATATCCTTTTACCTACACCGTTTTTCTTCACGTCTTGCCGTGTTCTACAAATATTTATCTTTATATTTCTTTTCATATCAACTATTTCTTTCATTCTCCCATCCATATTTATATTTGCTGCATCATCTTCTTGGCTTCTATTTATCTACAGTATCTTTTATTAAAAGCAAGTTGCAACTTCGCCATTCCTTTCAGTACTTTATGATGTGCAAAAACCAACCTATCGCAACTATATTCAAGATTAGTATTCTTCTGCCACAGCAAATATTCCAGAAACATTTAACGTCCTGTCTCCGATCTTTAAGTTCCTCGCGATTATGTAAAACGCCATCCAGTTGACACTTTTTTTCTGTGTGATTATATGTAAAATGTCTACCTCTCCCTCCTGCGAGGTTTATAAATAAAGACTTAAACATAGTAATATAAAAAAATATATCTTTTTTAAGGAGAGACAGAATTGTAAAACGGAAATATATTCGTGACCTGTTAGGATAGTATTAATTCCTTAGTTTCTTATGATTTAAGAGTATGGATTAAAATTCTACGAAATGTGCGGTGGATGCAATTTAATGTGTTTGAAAATAAATACAGAATAGAAAAATAGGAAGCATTCCATGGATGAAGAGACTAGTCTGAATAAAACATGAGAATGAAATGTTTATTCTGATGATGATCCCTCTTTATTTTTATACAAAATTCTAAAGAAAGCTTAGTGACAAAGGGGAAGAGAGTGAGTGGCAGCCATTTTCAGCTTGAATTTCTCCTTTGTGATCTTAATATTTATTGTTGGTTTCAAGAAATTAATTCACTGAATAAAAGTGGTAGAAATGGAATAGAAGTTTAAGCATGTACGCCCGCTTTGCAAAAACTGAAAATGTAAGAAGAATTTTGCTTTTAAGAAATTATATTTATCAAAGATATATCCGAGCGTGAAACACTGAAAGACTCATTTTTTTTTCACAATAGTAATATTTTAAAGAGTGTATTATATCATCATCATCATCATCTTTCATCCCTCCTACTCCTATTAGCGCAAAGGGTCTCAGATAGATTTCGCCAGTCGTTTCTATCTTGAGCTTTTAAATCAATACTTCTCCATTCATCATCTCCTACTTCACCCCTCACCATGATCTCATCCACACATGGCACTTGAGTCATGTCTTATAGTTACATTTCTAATCCTGTTCTGCCATCTAACTCCCAATATTCTTCTGGGGGCTTTATTCTCATATCTACAAAATCTGTTGGATATTGTTTCATTGTCATACCATGACTCATGTCCATAGAGTAACACCGATCTCACTAAACTGATATGTAGTCTGATTTTTCTATGTAATTTCAGGCGATATAATTTCCAATATTACTTAACTTAGCCATTGTCTGATTTGCTTTTTCAATCTTTCATTAAACTCCAATTCTAAAGTCCGTGTATTAGAGATCATAGTTTCTAAATATTTAAATGATTCCACTTCATTAATCGGTTCTTCTAATGATATTTCATCTTCTTTTGCATACTCCGTTCTCATCATCTGTTTCATTCCTCTGTTTATCTTGAGTTCAACATCATATAATATTTCATGCATTCGGGAGAGCAAGCTTTAGAAGTCCTGTGGCGTTTTGCTAATAAGGAGAGCGTCAGCAGCATACTCTAGGCCCGTTAATTTCCTGTTACCAATTCAGTTCACTCCTTCTGTGCCATCCACAACTGTTCTATGCATCACAAAATTCATGAGGAGGATAAATAATATAAGTGAAAACACATTCCCTTGAAGTACTCCAATGTTCACTGGAAATTCATTTGATAGGACTTCATTAACATTAACTTTGCACTTGCTATGCTCATGAACAGAGTTAATCAAATTTACATATTTAAAAGGAACTCGCTATTAACGCTGGATTCTCTACAAAATTGGCCGGTGCACACTATAAAACCCTTTTTCATTGTCAAGAAATGACAACAAAAGTGGATTTCTATATTTTACACATTGCTATATAACGTGTCTTAAAATGCATGTTCATCTCTCAGCTACTCATCAATCTTTCTCTCTAGTCTCTTTAGAATGAGCATACTATATATTTTCATGACAACTGAATTATTGCAATCAGTCATATCTCCTTTTTTGCCATTATCGCCAAGATCCCTTGCTCCCATTCCTCAGGTTTTGCCTTTTCATACCACATTCCAAAAAATAATCTTGTAAGTATTCTGGAAGTCACTTCATTTTCAGCCAAAATCATCTCAACAGTTATTTTATCGTATACTGGGACTTTCCATCTCGTGAGTTTTTTAATGATGGCTTCGACTTCTAACACACTGAATTCATTCACGGGCACATCAAGGTCTTCCTCAATTTCAGGTATATCAATCAAATTATTCCCTTCACATCTCTTATTCATGACCTCACTAAAGTGTTCCATCCAACGCTTCCTTTCTTCATCTTCTGTTGTTATAACAGATCCATCTCTCTTTTAGATTGATATAGGTAGTAGGTCGGCCAAGGCACCAGCCACCCGTTGAGATACCTCTAGAGAGTTATTGAGTCCTTTGACTGGCCAGACAGTACTACATTGGATCCCACTCTCTGGTTACGGCACATTTCGTCTTTGCCGACACATACACAGAATAGGCTGGCCTATTCTTTGCATATTCTCCTTTTGCCTCATACGCTAGTCAACACTGAAATTACCAAACAATTCTTCTTCTCTCAAGAGGTTAACTATTGCACTGTAACTGTGCAGTGGCTACTTTCCTCATGATAAGGGTAGAAGAAACTCTTTAGCTACGGTAAGCAGTTTTTCTAGGAGAAGGACACTCCTAAGTCTTGGGTAGTGGCATAGCCTCTGTACCATGGTCTTCCACTGTCTTGAGTTAGAGATCTCTTGCTTGAGGGTACTTTCGGACACACTATTCTATCGTGTTTCTCTTCCTCTTGTTATTTTGAAGTTTTTATCCTCTTGTTATTTTCAAGTTTTTATAGTTTATATATGAAAGATTTATTTTAGTGTGATTATTGTTCCTAAACTCCTCTTCTAGTTTTTCCTTATTTCCTTTCCTCACTGGACTATTTTCCCTGTTTGAGCCCTTAGGCTTATAGCATCCTGCCTTTCCAGCTTGGATTGTAGCTTGGCAAGTAATAATAATAATAATAATAATAATAATAATAATAATAATGATAATAATAATAGATGCCTCTTATTTTGCCCAGTCGAGCAATTCTTACACTATAGCCACTCCCTGAATTAATAGCTTTGTCAGCCTCATCTGCTTTCCTATCTAAATATTCTCTCCAGTCATTCCTGGCTCTTCCTTTGACCCCATTATGAAAACTTGAATACTTAGCGTTCTTTACCTTGTAATTTTCATTTCTTTCTCGGAAACTTTCAACAATCAATGTCTTTCTTTGTCTCCTTTTTATAGTGTCCCACGTATCATTTGATATCCAAAGTTTTCTCCTTATAACTGCATGTCCCAAATATTCACTACCAACTGACATATATGTTCTTAATATCCCACTATTCTTCATTAATCATTTGCCCTTCGTCTCTTAAAGTCTCTAAGACTTCAAATTGATTCCTACATTCAATTGCAAATGTTTCTCTGTGCTCATCTTCTAGAAGGTTAGTTGTATCAAACCTAGGTATTTTATCTACATTTCTGTTGGGTGCTTTCAGTTTTAATTTCAGTTTGGCATTGAGGAGCTGGTAATCACTACCAATATCTGCACCTCTATAGCTTCTTGCATCTCTCAAGCCTTTCAAGGTAATCATTCTTACTTTATTAATGTTTATATATTTGATTTTTTAAATGCCACATGCTGAAGTCCATGTATTATTGTAGATATCCTTGTGCTGGAAAAGAGTACCTCCAATAACAAGATTGTTTATTGAGCAAAAACTTATAAAATGAGCTCCATTTTCATTTGCAACTTCGCCAAGACCCCCAATGCCCATCACATTTTTTTATACCTTCATTATTCCTTCCAACTTTAGCATTAAGGTCACCAATCACAATCTTCATATCTCTCTTTATGATCTCATCTATTACAGTTCTTCATAGTATTCATCTTTCCTTTCTTCAGGGGAATCATTTGTTGGTGCATAGCAAACTATGATACTCAAATTGGACTGCTTTAATATAAACTTTGCAAGTAAGAATTTGCTATTTCAGCTCCGCACTCTGTCAGTGCCTCTTCTGTTCTTAGGGTCATTATCATTCTGCCCCTTTTTATTTTTCAACTCTTAGTCTAAGATTTCTTTACCAATCCCCTAATAACTTTTCTCACTTAAGGCCAATATATTCAAACTATATTTCATAAATTCATTCTCCACTTGTTGTAACTTCCCACTAAGATTCATGGTTCCAACATTCCAATTACGAATTTTCCATTTTTCTTTAGTGTTTATAAACCGGGAGATTTTTAGCATCCTGCAACGGCTGAAACTGGGGGCCATTCTGTCATTTTCTCTTTCCATAGACTTACTAAATCCATAGAGGATTCATTGGCTGAATTCATCAAAGGATAGCCAATTCCTTGTGATATGCAGTGCTTATCTAACTAAGGCAAGTGACCCCTGATGGTCCATACCGATTCCTTTAAGATCATCCGTCAGGCATCGAGAGTAGGAGCCGAAGAGACATCTTGTTCATCGCCTAAAACCCAATCCGTCACCCTGCTGCCAGTGACTTCATCGAGATTTAGGGGGCATTTCCTCCACACCCAAAGTTCTCGTTATTTCCACCAGGTTGCTCATCCGCTTATACGAGTATAACCGTTGGTAAACATGAATTGCTACGATATACCGCCTAGCACGGTATTACGGTATTGATATATATATATATATATATATATATATATATATATATATATATATATATATTTATTTATTTCCTTAGTAAATTGCCATTATTTTTACGCGCTATTGTGCCCTTTCAACCGGTACTTGTATCGATTTAGATGAAAGATATTAAATATTTGTAGCAGTCTTAGGGTGCCTAATGAAGAATTTTATTTTTATTTAGACAAAGCAATATGTATATACATGCACACACAAAGAAGTGCACGTTGAACTAAAGAAACTAGCATGCGCACGCTCTACAGTATATATTTAAAGAATAGTATATCAGTATATAATTTAGATAAGTTCAGCCGAGCTTATTTTTCGAAGCGACAGTTTTATTCACGACGGATTCAAAACTTTAAATGGTTTCTCAAGTCTCCTGGTGACTTTCTTTAATCTTTAATTCTTTCGCTTTTGTAACCCAGAATTGGTTCCCCGGCTCATAGAAATAAAACTACCGAGAGGGATCATTTATCTTCGCTTCTCGCCTTGCAAGTTTAATACGACTGTTCTCAGCTAGATACATGAAAACTCTGTACCTAATGAATATGGGAAACATTTCAGAAAATTACTTGAAAGAAAACTTTTTTTACAGACGTTTTAATGTTTTAGCGATGGCTGAAATTCTTTTTCATTCCAAAGGAGAGCATAATTAATTTACTACTAGTTTTAGGAAGCCCTTCTTTTCTTTAAAAAAAAAAAAAAAAATCTAAAATGAAGAGAAGATATATTTTCGTTGCTAAAATAGAGAATAATATATTTTCGTTTCTAATAAACAATAAAATATATTTTTATTTGCATTATTTTGAAGTGTAACTTAGATGGAAATCCTTACTTAGAAACCATTCTTACAAAGATATCAGAAGGAAGATAATTGTAATTATTTTTATATTTATAACCGAATAAAATTGATTTGATAGAAAATGTCCTTTGCATCAAAACCAGCTATATCTAAAGGGCGATAATTAACTCATTATAGCAAAGTCAGTCCAGATCGTATTATCTTAAAAAATACTAAGGTCTTGTAAAACCAGTCTGGTCACATTTTCCCACTTAAACTGTAGTAATTTGTAGTCCACGACTTTAGCAATTAGTTTTTAAGCTCCTTATAAGGGCTATCCTCATATGTGCAGGCAGGTATTTCACGTCCCACTATTCATTCTTTAAATGTTCATATTTTATTGGTTCTTTTTATAGCAGAAGACATAAAGATAGTCAACCTATAAAGTCTTTGCATATATATATATATATATATATATATATATATATATATATATATATATATATATATATATATATATATATATATAGGCTTATTTATATATATATATATATATATATATAATATATATATATATATATATATATATATATATATATATATATACACACACACACGTCCCTCCCATGTCTACGGATAATGAGACATCGGAACATGGGTTTTTTCAATTTATTACAAAAGGTTCGTGAATATATTTCACACAGCCCGATAATCTTACGATGAGTTACTGTACCTTCTTGTTCTTGTGATCGCTGAAGTGGTACTGCTTCCCCCTTGAAGCAAGTAAATGAAATGTTGTTCTGTGAATATGCTGAATTATTAGATTTTGTGGAAATGTTCACTGTGGTAGAAATATACTCTCAATATTAGGCTTACAACACATCTCGTATCAGACTTAACACACGTCACCTATAACAGAGTTCAGTGAATGCGCACAGCAATTTATGACAGTCATAGTACTCTTAAAATACTCTTAAGCTCTTAGCATTGTCCAAGCGTAACATAATGGATTTTATTCTTTACATTGCTTTGGCAGATATATGAAATATTTTTCTTTTCATATCATAATTAAGTGTTACTCACTGTAAATCCATTAGAAGCCACCTCGGCAATGCTGAACTTTATGTGAAATATTAAGAAATACTTCTGGACTACTTTACAACGCGGAAGACCACTTTTCGCCGACGAGTCCCGCGGAAATGCAACATGGCGCAGTGATACAAGTTTCTGTACAAAGTGACGCAATGCAGCTGTCATCAAGTTTTCTTCCTAATAACTGTAAGTTTCAGAGATTCAGATTCCAATGTCGTTTTAATATCGTTAATAAGTATTCTGAGATGCCATGTGTGGCTTTTAAAAGCTATTACAAGCGCAGATATATGTAGATATTAATGAATCATGTTAACGCAGACTCGTAAGGAATAGACGTGTTGCAGCAGGTCGTGTATAAATTGCTATAGCTTATCACTACTCAAGCCGTGTTTTCAGTATTTACAACCCCCCCCCCCCCTTCTTACGCCCTATAAATACTAAGTAAAAATAAATTTACATGCGTTACAGCAAATGCATCGTACACAAGCTTTAAAACTGCGTTGATAAACTTCGATTAAAGTTTGTAAGTACCATAGGCCTAGTTGTGGGGTAAGATAAATCAAACAGGCCAGATTACCAAATCTAATAGACTGATATTATATTGATATCGAGTATGATATATATCATAGGCTAACTATAGTTTGAATGAGTCTTGATACCAAGTTTAGTCGACAACAATCGTACTTAAAACAATAATCAAAGTGTATACAATATATTACGTATTGCAGAAGGCGTCCTTCACAGATTTATCTACGCCATGTGACATTCATAAGTTTTTAGGTTTGCACGCTTTCTTAGTTCATTGTAGGCTTATGGTTACTGTTTATGTTACATTGGTGATTTACTTGGCAATTTGTCAAACCTCCATATACAAAGTTCCATAGTGGAAATGGAAGTAAGCTGTTTGCTTATATAATAGTAGACATGATGAT
>NC_090764.1:27720177-27727677 GCF_036898095.1 Palaemon carinicauda
GATTATTTACAGTCACCTTCAATTCAATTTATATAAAAGTTCATACTGTAAAATGCCCCATGTGAAACATGTACTGTATACAGTTTTGGACTGTTATCATTGTTTCTTGTAAAAACTATGAAATTCGTTTTATCTTCTTTCAATTGGACAGTTTCTTTAGGCATAGATTACTACGATAAAAAACTTCACCCCTGAAGAAACAAAGTTCATAGAAGAGCGTTTTTAGTTAGCAACTCTTTAATCCGATGGCAGATGTGTGAAAATGTAATGGCCCTGTTCATCATTTAGTAGTGTTTCGTCCTATCCTTCGTTCAAAGAGCCTTCGACCACTCTCCTTAATTGCTTGTTTTCATGTAGAGTTCTCGGTGTAGGAGTATACTTTATCAAAGGCTACAACCCTCACATCTCATTTGGAATTGGAGTCTCCAAACTCATTCAGAAAATATAGCAGCTGCCAAGTTGTATTGAACCTTTGTTTTGCCTGGTATATGATTATATTAATTATTTGAGAGTGAAAAAGTATACAGTATATTCCATTTCTGTTAAATTTGGTAGTTTTTTTGCCGATATAACAATGATAATTTGCCCCTGCCATAATGTCGACCAAGTAGCGATAAAGTTTGATCTCTATTTGATTGTTTGTCTGTCTGCCTGTGTGTCCACCAATGTGTGTATCATGTTTTAATTTTCTTCGTGCTTACTACTTTATATGGATTTCAGTAAGATTTGATACAAATTTGACCACCTGGCAATGGAATGCATAAAGGAAGGTCGTCTTCGTTTTTGTTCTGTGGTAGGTAGGTAATACTTAACATGCGTTAGTCTTTCCACTTACACGGTTGGAGGTATTTCAGCCACACTGGGTACAAATGTAAACTTTATGAATAGAGGATGTCAGTCAAACTTGGTACAATGGTAGACTATCATGTACTTATATGGGGATGAAGAAGATAGTCTTGCTGGCTATTTGCTTAATTCTATCTGCACACTCGTGAAATAAAGTTTCGGCACCACCTGGACAAAGCTGGTATCGAAGGTAAAGAGATTTTCACAGTCCTCTAACCCAAGTGTCTGGAACAATGAATATGAATTCCAAGCACCATGTATAAAGCCACAAGTCGATAATTTATGTCGTAGAAAATTCATCTGTGCTTGGTGTGTGACTTTGATTACTACTTATGAAATTCGTCTGCCTGTGTAACATAAATGCACTTGCATAATATTGCCTACTGTCTTCGGACATTTTAAAAGCTAGTCATCATTTAGTTCCTTTCAAAGGGAGTCCCTCTATTTTTCTGATTATATAAAAAGGATGACTACTTCCAAATAGTTCCAGAAACCCAGTCCCCTGTTAATAACTCTCTTGACATTTTTCCTTACTGTAGTTTGGAGGAGCGGATAGCAGTCTATTCTACACCCACATAAAGAGACAAGGCTCCCTTAATATTCACTTCTGAGGTTCTAAGGTGAGCATGATTCGAGGAATAGCGCGTAATAATATTTAGTGAGGGATACGTTAAATGTCATTTCAGTGGCAATTGAAATTGTCTTTTCAATGCAATTCGGAAATAACTGAATAGTGGCTTATCCAAAAAATGTCATTAGAGACTTTTCAATATATAATTATTGTATTATATATATATATATATATATACTGTATATATATATACAGTGTATATATATATATATATATATATATATATATATATATATATATATATATATATATTCACATATATATATATATATATTGTATATGTATATATATGTATGTATGTATATAAGATTTCTGAATGTATGAAAATATATATACAAGCACTGTAATAGCAGATCAGGGAATGGGTAAGGTGGGGAAAATTGAATACCATAATTGAATACAACAGCAAATGGCAACAGGTAGTGAAAATAATGGAACCGGTAACAAAGGTTATATCGAAGGATACAAGCTTTAATAATGAGAACATACTGTAATGAAGTTAAATGTAAATAACCGAAGTACGAAGAATACTCATATTAGAGAAAAATTTTTGATACCTTCATCATGTTTTAAGTATTTCAAATTGTTTGCTCAAATGCAAATTGATCGTATATCGGGACACGTATCCTACAATCCCAAACATTTATCAAATACAATGTGCATATGACTGTATAAAAAATTATCTTCATTTTAACATATCCAAAGTCGTGAAGGAGATTTAATTCAATAGGTGACATATTTTCGACTCAGCATTTCCTCAAATTTTCAAAGGAAGAAATTAAAGGATACAACATTCAACTATGAACTTAAGTTCCAAGAAATCAAGATAATCTCAAGATTCGTTGAGTATTTCCCATAAATTTGAGTTTAGCCACAAATAATACCTGGCATTGAGTTTTGCAAATACTCATCCAGCATTCTTTCAACGCCATTATTCGCATGCTATAAGTTTTTTATTTTATTATTTATATTTTTGAGACCGAATTTGAACAATAAACTGTCAATAAATTACATGATCACTGGCATGGTATTTTTTATCTATAGATTTATTAGAAATATGTTGAGATTTCTGGTCTTTTTATTTTTATATGTTATGTGTAGTGGGTATTTGAGAGAGAGAGAGAGAGAGAGAGAGAGAGAGAGAGAGAGAGAGAGAGAGAGAGAGAGAGAGAGAGAGAGAGAGAGAGAGAGAGAGAATTCCATTCGTTTATGTCAGCTGTTATATTAATATTCATGAGTCAGGATAAAGTTGGTATTACTCGCTTAAGGTGGCATTTGCTAAGCTTCAGCTTTTACATATTGATTTTATGATTTCATCCTAATTTAGTAGATGAATTTTTTTGACCTATGATTTCCAAAAAAAAAAAATAAATAAATAAATAAAAAAATAAAAATTGTTGATGCTTCCAAGGCCTGCATCTCTCCTTCCTTAATTACACTGGAATTATGCAATATTTTTATCATTCTATATTCTATTCATTCTAAATGACCCAACCATCTGTAAACCTTGTGATGCATCCTTCACCACACTTTTTTTGCCATTTCATTTTGTTTCCACCTTATTCACACTTTCGGTTATTTTCCATACTCCACATATAATCAACCTTCTTTCCTGTCACTTGTATTCATCATCTACATGTGACAATACCAAACAATAAGGTGAAATCAACAATCCTGTCACAAATTCCCTCCTTGATTTCCCAAGACATTGATATTGGTTTTAGCTTCCAGGGATCTTTTTAAAAGTGTTTTGTATAGTCCCTCCCTGTGGACCGTGCACGAAACTGTCTTAAGGAGTTTATGTGGAAGGATGAAAGTGGTCGTAAAGATATAAATTTCCACCTTTTATGTTCCTTTCTGTCACGCTTTAACGATTGGGGGATTAATGACTTCTATCTGATAAACATACAGTATATGGTCACGATGTGTGTAAAACCTGTCCGTCTTTTCCTTCTGGTAATTTATCTGGTTTTATCAACAATGACCCGGCTGATTTGTTCACTTTGTAAAGTTAAATGGTACCTGTAATTGTCTACCATTTCACAAGAATTCAAATAATAATTAACATTTTTTTACTCCTCAAGTTGTTTTTCACACGTTTCTCCACATAAAAAACAAATCGTTTCCTTAGAGTGATTGTATCTAGAAGTTCAAATGTTATCATTCTAATATACACCAAAAGTTATATATTGTTGATATAGTCGTAACTTTTGTTGCCAGTACCAATATTCAGGTTTTGATGAATAATCATCACTGTATATGAAAAAAATGCTGTTAGGTATATAAAAATTCTTACAGCATAGTTTAATGAATGTTATGTCATATTGTGGGAAAGTTTGCTATTTGTAAAGTAATTCCCATACTGCATTCTCGTAAGTTTTTAAAGCAATTCATTCCTTTTCCCCTGAGTGGACAGTGAGTTATACTTTAGTTTTTAGTATATGGTATAATTCCAGCTCAAATACGAGAGAGTGACTAACAATGGTTATTTATTTACAACGAAATTAGAGTTATAATTGGATACTAGAAGATACAGAAATAGCTTGATAGACGTTCACTGTATTATTGTTACAACTGAGTCATATATATAGTGTTTTATTAGCCGAATCTCAGTTAAAAATCCAAAGGTATAATTACAATTAAACTACGGGCCTTCTGCAGAACTTTTTCAATCACAGAAGTCTGAAAATTTTTATTTTCTTTTAAAATAAAGAGAGATTACTCCATTTTATTTTATGTCATCTCATCTGGTGTAAATGACACTCGAAGACCTGTGTACAATATAGTATATGTCCCTGAATCTCTCTCGCGTGATCCAGTCCATCTAGCCACGCGAAAGTCCATGTTTGACTATGTTGATAATGCAATAAATGTTGCCAATTATCGGAAGTAAAAAGCACATTATCTGGAATCAACATGAGCCTGGTGTCTCATTTGGTGAAATTGTACGTTATAACCACGCTATTTTCTTTATACATATTGAAATTAAACCTAGTCCAAAGTCTGGTAAAGAATTTAAGTATTGTTTTCCGTTTCTTCTTGAATGATTTATCCTGTTTCTTATCCTTCTCATTTATTCATAGATTTATTTATTTAGCTATTTATGTATTCTTTAGGAATACTTATTGTTATTTATCAACTCCTTTGTGAATCTTTGTTTATGCTCAACTTAGATAAGATTGGTAAATTCTGTTGTTCCTGTAACTATAGTAAAATCAACTGAATTCTTTCATACTATTGACCATATAAAGTGTAAAAAGTTGTTCTGTAAATGATTATGAATTGATGTATTCTGCTTCGCCTCTTCTTTATTTAATATTTTATATATATATATATATATATATATATATATATACATATATATATATATATATATATATATATATATATATTATATATATATATATATTACATATATATATGTATATATATATATATCTGAAAAGGTCTTTGATCCTTCAAATAAGAGTTCTTTGTAGATCAATTAACGCCTTTAATCTTCAACCTTCCTTTTTCCTCCTTTTCTCTTCTACTCCATTGACCATTTTATTTCTCCAAACTCCAATCACTGACCGACGATGGTTCTTAAACCACAGGTCTTACTTCAAGTCAGCCTTTTGTTGACACTTGATTTAACACACCATGAATGACATAATTTTTTTTCTTCATTCCTTTTCCCCACTTTTTCCGATACCAGTTATTGACCTGAACTTTAATACTGTATTGTCTCTTCTGTGTTTTTTTAACTTCTAGATTGGCAATGTAGGTCGATCTTGCAATTTTATTATTTTAGTCTGTACATAACTTGTTTTACGATTGTTTATAATAGGAAATATCTCCCAAATATGTCTTGTTGTATTCAGCTTGCACTTTTGCTTGTAGTTGGACCATGATAATGATTCTTTCTTCATACGTTTTCCATTCTATATTTTATAGTTGAGTGTGCTATGATGTTAATAATTTGATCATTCTATGCGTATGGAGCTGTTTTTAAAAGTAAATTTCAACAAATGTTTAAAGATTAGTGATTAATTGGGATATTCATTATTTTCAAATAATAATTAAATCATATTCTTAGTCATATGCTTCCTCGTACAGTGTTTATAAAGGAGATGCTTTGCCTATATAAAATATGTTAAATTTATCTTTTTTGAAAATACAAGTAGCTATTACGTCTCCGCTTTGAATGTTTGGACATTCCAGGATATATTGAAGTATCTGTGAATGGGAACATGCTTGTTTTTTTATTTCTATGTTTTCGGTTTCTTGAAATATTTCGTGTAATTGGTGAAAGCACAATTTACTCTCTGGATATAAAAGTCCCATTCTGTAGTAACGTCTAGTTAAAAAAAAAAATACTATGGGAGAGAAATGATGATATTAAAAATTTGATATGCTTTCAGAAAAATTCAATAAGGAGATATGCGACGTAAGAGTAGTTATGTGATTGCAAGTAGGTTCCTCTCTTTTGTGTTTTGAGTTGAGTAATTTATATACCAGAAACCATTAATAGCATTTTAGTCTCTCTCTCTCTCTCTCTCTCTCTCTCTCTCTCTCTCTCTCTCTCTCTCTCTCTCTCTCTTGTTGTTTACGCTGTCAACTAGCAATCTGTTGAGCCTCTGATAACCTATGCAGCAAATTAGGTATATTTTTGTCAGTCGACTGTTGCGTGTCGACTAGGGGGATGATGGAAGGTAAAATATGGAGGGAAGAAAAATTGGAGGTAATCCTCATCCCACAGCGGTGGAAAAAAAACACACACACACACACGCACACACCAGGCCTGGTTCTTCATGGTCCTAGTTTGTGTAGAGAGGAGCTTGGACGCTGATCATTTGGATTTAGGGTCGGTCTCTGCTTCTAGTACCTGGCGAGGACACTTAATGAGGACAGTCATTAAGTGTGGTAAGAGAAAATTTATTTTTTATAAATGAGATGCAATTGATTTGTGTGATAAACTTATTCGTGATGATACAATCATAAGTAGGTGTCTTCATGGGCCCCAAAAGAATGAAAGGTTTTACTAAAACATAGATAGTTTACCCTCCAGAGGAAAAGTAACGCACGTATACATATACATATATATGTAATGATTGTTGAGCTAACTCTCCCTTATGGAGAGATTAATAGAATAGTCTAATTATAGTCTACTTAGTGCAACTATTGCACATTTATCCAGGTGAATACATCGTCGACTAATCTTGTAAGTCGAGGGACTAAGTCTCAAGTGTATATTTTGTTGGCGATTGTTAACAGATGTTTTTGAAACCCAGCATGCTTCAATGAAAATGTTTCAGATTTTGAGTTTAACATTTTATAATGCACCCTGGAACAAAAAACAGGAAATTTAGTAAAAAACCAAAGTATAAAAGGGGTGCTTTCAGGAATTGTATAAAATATAGTGAATACCTTGCGTGTACACTGTTCCAATAGGTGATAAAACACATTGGCTATAAAAAGTAATACCGAGATTCACGAACGAAATCTTATCAGGGGCAACCAGGTTGTGGCACACAACCACTCACTGAAGTCCCTTGACTGCTGAGAATTTTCAGTGGGAGTCACGAGCAGCATAAAGAACACTTGGGCTGGAGAGAGAGAGAGAGAGAGAGAGAGAGAGAGAGAGAGAGAGAGAGAGAGAGAGAGAGAGAGAAACATAATTTCCTTATAACTAGTGTGAAAATAGTGCTTTGTTGTAACGCAATTATTTTTAGTATATTCATGATTTTTTTCACAAGGCCATTTACAAGTATTGTTTGAAATATTATGCACATCAAAATACATAATATGATCCCTAATTGGCGAATCATCTTTTATTTCAACCAGAGAGAGAGAGAGAGAGAGAGAGAGAGAGAGAGAGAGAGAGAGAGAGAGAGAGAGAGAGAGAGAGAGAGAGAGAGAGAGCTAATTGTTCTGTAATTTTCTTCATTACTTTTATTTCTTCTGATATGCTTGAAGCGTCAATATAGATTCAGATTTTGGTGAATTACGTTATTCTGTAAAATGTGTACACGCTCTGCATG
>NC_090764.1:27747677-27750177 GCF_036898095.1 Palaemon carinicauda
TTCGAATACATAAAATACAATTGTATGTTAGTTTCCTTGTCTTATGTTTATTTTCGAATTATGACATGAGTGCATTTGCATTGGTAATATCTCCTGGGTTCAAAGCGAAGTTATCTGAATGCAATAAAGAAAATTGGACCAGATAAGTCATAAATCTATCCTCTGTTTTATGCTACAGCTTCACGACGGTGAATTCAAGAAAATGGATGATCATAAATTCCAGAATATTTTCTATGAAAAAGAGAGAAGACGACAAATACACAAACACCAAAAGTTAGCAAAAAGAAAATGCTTTTGGAGAAGATTTATTTCGAACAATAATTTTACTATTAAAAGCACCAATGAACCCTTATCTTTAGACAAAATATGGCTGTTTGTGTAAGTAAACCTTTATTTTTAGTAAACAAATATTAGAAAACCCCTTACGAATACCCGAGATTAATAACGAAAGGGAATTATTTTCCCACTCATGTGAAGGAATTAAGTATTTTTTTACATATTAAAATCAAATAGAAATTAAATTGATTCTGCATTATCTCATATTATTGAAGTACGAGATTAGATTTTACAAGTGATCAGATCATATGTTATTATAAACAGAACGAAAACAGCATGAGTTATTTGAATCATGTAATCTGAAGTGGTTGATTAGAAAATCCAAGAAACTTCAAACTGTTTTCTCCAATACGTAGAGGTTCTCTAATAGAGTAGAGGGATTTATTCAAGTACCAAAGTAAATTGCTCCATTCAACCCAGTGCGATGTGGTAGAAAATGAGGCACCTACTTTTCCTTTTATTGGTGAGATGGAACAAATTATCCAACGTTATATTTTCTTTTATCACATAGGTGTAGGCAGTGTACGTCGGTGTAAGAATATATTCTGTAGGTGTTCGTGTCGGTGTAGTTATAGGCAGAGGAAAAATTAGCCAAGTATTTTCTTTACTATTCATAATTTTTTCATCTTTCATCGTTCCATCTCTGTTATATTTTGTTACATTATCCTTAAAATTTGTACTCCATTTATGGTGATTTCTAGTGTTAGTAAGAGACCTTTACCATCTTGTATTGTGGTGCGTGATCATTGTTATCCCACAATAATGGTTTGGAAAATGAATTAACGAATAATTCTAAATAATAAATCTATTTCCATTAGACTGACTACTTTCTCTCCAATATATTTCTTTTATAGCTAAAAACTTACTAATTGGCAGAAGTTTTGATTTACTTGTAATTTAAAGTATAATTGATATTTTAAGTTATAAAATGGGAAAGCGACAAGCTTTAGCAATTCATCGCGTCTAAGACGACGGGAAAGCGCATATGCTGAAATAACATTTGCAAAAGAAATTTTATTTCAACGATTTAGGCAGAAAACAAGTCACAAATCATCATATATTTTATAGTGTTATAGTACTGTATGATGACAGTCTCTGCTGAGAGGACAATATCTGGAATTCGTAATAAGTCGTGTCAACATTTAATTTGTACATGTCAGATTCAATACCTCACCACACCTAAATGAAATGTGTATTATCGCGAAATTAATTAATTACAATTTGACACATGAA
The DNA here is from genome assembly GCF_036898095.1 of Palaemon carinicauda. Classification (NCBI taxonomy): domain Eukaryota; kingdom Metazoa; phylum Arthropoda; class Malacostraca; order Decapoda; family Palaemonidae; genus Palaemon; species Palaemon carinicauda. The sequence continues at coordinate 27,749,247 of NC_090764.1, forward strand.
TTGAATCAAATTTCCCATCATGTCTAACTTTTGTACTTGTACTTTGTTTGACTGTTCCTTCTCCTTTACCCGATAAAACCTGATGCCAAAACAATAAACATCAGTGACTTCAAAAATATATAATTGATGAGTAAATATATGCTAGCCGGCACTTCCCTATAATACTCTCATCCAAATTACACACAGAAATGCAGCCATGATGCTAATCATAACATCATAATATTTGTAAACGTCTCCCACGTATTTATGTACATGCACATTTTTTTTTTCTTTTTAGATTAAACCTAGGAATATCCTCAAGTATATTGGATAGAGAATAGTTCGTCCCATCAAGCTATTTACAGGGCAATCGCTGTATTAAGTGTGGAAGAGAGACATGGCAAAGACAGTCCTTGTAGTCAGGAGTGAGCAGTAAAGGTGAAACTGGTGTTTGGTATGTGTGTGGCATTCCCTGGAGGCAAAGCCTTTTCCCACATCACCGGAATATTTCTCGTAATAATTTACATATTCAATTCAGAACGTGAAAATATTCCAATGAAAGGTGTACATTGTAATGAATAATTTTCGCTTCTAGTTAAATAAAAGGAGGCATGGTGTGATTTCAAGCGTTTTCGGTATTTTATTAATCAGATTTTTCCGATGAGGTTTTGTGGTTAGCAGTTTAGAATTGCCACAGAATCCATCATATTATACCAATTGGTGGGTTTAAAATTCATGTCTCATTTTAATTAAATATCCTATATTTGAATATTTTCACGTTCTGAAATGAATATGTTTATTATTAGATATTAAGTTTAAAAGGATTGAAATCTATCAATAATAAGACACTTCAAGATGATATTTGTTAGGAAACTCTTATTATTTAACTAAAAATAAACACCTTTTTTTGACATCATATCATTTTCCAGTAAACTAATAAAAGGATGTTTAT
>NC_090764.1:27755177-27762677 GCF_036898095.1 Palaemon carinicauda
ACTTATACTTAGAATAAGGGAAACTGTCAAAGTACTGCATGAATGTCACTGGTAATTTTGAAGAAACGGTGGGATTGAATAACGAAGTTAAGTGCCAAGAAACTTTGAGGAAATAATAAAAATAAAACTTGTAAATTATTGTATGATCTGATAAATTGAAGAAAGGAGAGACATATGAAAATATACATGGGCTCAAGATAAGATTAATGGTAGATATATTTATTGAGAATATTCCAAAACTTCTCGAAATGATGACTGGGAAATGGTTGAAATATAAATGTCAAAATGTATTACGGTGAGATATGGATATTATGTCATCATTATAGTTATAAGGACCAACTAATTATTTGGAAATATGTATGTGATTTATTTATATGCGAGCGTTCACTGTTATTTCGGCAAATGCAGGTCTGCTCCGTATCCCATGTTCCTTTAAGCATATAAAACCATAGCTAGAGGGAACGGGCGAGCCCCTGAGTTGTTACACCCAATCTCAACCGACTCTTATAAGCTGACAGTACTTTTTTTCACTCAACCTCCATCCTTAATTTACTGTTATAAAAAGAAAGAAGCCTCGGGGTGTGTGTTTGTGTGTGTGTGTGTGTGTGTGTTTTGAAAAGGGGATGGGTCAGGCTCTTGGAATTTTGTTGACTAATTTTCTCTGTGTTTGGTCTCGCTGTCTTACGGCACATCTTGAGTGCCTACTAGATGCCTAAGTCCGGTTTAAAGGTATTCATTATGTAGAATACTCTGCTGTTCTAAAATTACCTAACACATAACTCTTAACTTAGTTCCCTTTTCATTGTTACAGTTGTTAATGTACACCTTGACTGTGTGGATTACGTTTTAAACCTAAAATGATTAAAGGCTTGTATCAGCACTTGGTAGAAAATTGTTATTATGGCAAAGGTGTTTGCAATGCTGAAGGATACGCAGTAATTATGTTTTTTATCAGCATATAACATGTGTTTACTAGTGTTCTGCAATACCCCTATCTTTCCTTTTGAAAATCTAATGTGTTTGTTTCATTTTTAGTCACTCTTGTAATGAAGAGACTGCCCAACTTCCCAATTATGATTCATAACTGATTGCACAGACAAGAAGAAAAAAATCAGCTGAAGGATTTTGAAAACGAGCATACCTTCATAACTTGGTAATAGAGAGAAAAATTATCTTCAAGTATTTACGCTCTGGGAAAAAAAAATATCCTTGTAATTATTTCAGAGCTTCATAGCAAAGAATAAGCTTTGTTAAAGTCTTTTAAATTCATCGTTTATCAGTGTAATTTTCTTTATAATTGCCCAGTTAATTGCTTTGTTTTACAACCTTAGGCAGAGGACACAATAAAAAATTACAGTAAACTCCTGCAGGATGAAAGTGACCATGGAAGGGTAGTTAGGTTTCTACCTATGAGTCATCACCAGTGAAATATAATGTTCTAATGTAATACCAGGAATTTGAAAAAAGAAAAAAAATATTGTACACACTTGTAGTACACTAGAAAAATATATTTGGGAAACACGCTAAAATCCAGTATTGCTTAAGTATTAAATGTAGCTGTGAAACATATGAAGTACAAGATATGTTAGAATTAATTAGGTATGTTCGTTAATCACTCATGGCTGACCATCCACCTATACATTTAGCTTTGAATGTGGATTAGCAACTACTAGGGTAAAAAAAAACGACGTGAAGCTAGTAACCTTGCCTCTAAAAACTTGCTGAGAATTCGAAAGGCAGTAACCATTTTGTCTCACCCCTTCAAAATGAGTAGGTCTTTGTTTGTAGGTATAAGGTGCTTGAGGAAGAGGAAAGTCCAGGAGAAGTTGGTTAGAAGTGTAGAGATGATGTACAAAAGAATGAAGGCTAAAGTAATAACAGCTGTTGGAGAATCAGAAACCTTTGAAGTTAGAGTTGTGGGAGTTGCGATATGCAGATGATTTGGTGATTATCGCTAAAATGGAAGGAGACTTGCAGAGAAGGGTTGTAGTCTGGCAAGAGTCTTTGTAGAGGCGTGGCTTGAGTGTGAATGTGCATAAGACTGAAACTATGGTGAGCAGTATAGATGGTAGGGACAGGGTAGCCATACATGAAAGTAGAGGCTCAGTTATAAAACATGGAGAAAAATTTAGATACTTTGGAGTTACTAAGAGTCAGGAGGAAGAAGGGGGAGCTGAAGTTGAAAATAAGATAAAAGCAGCGGGGAGAGACGGGGGCCCGGTTAGAGGGAGGTAGCAAGAGTGGTATGTGATGATGAAATGCCAATCAAGGTAAAAGTCAAGATTTATAGTATGGTTATGAGACCAGTGTTAGTGTATTAATCGGAAACGTGTATGTGTGCGTATCACTATACTGTATATATATATATATATATATATATATATATATATATATATATATATATATATATGTATATATATATATATGTCTATATATATATATATATATATATATATATATATATATATATATATATATATATCTTCATGGGTCTTAATGGATACGTTATAGTCACTTCGATATCAACTCGAAGCTGATAGATTCAAATCCTGCTCGATACAGAGTGACAAACTGCCAAAAGATAATTCAGTAAAGAACAGGCTTTCAGATACTCGTTACATTGTACGAAAATTAGTCCTAGAACTGATAAAAAACCAAAGTAATTCCGTTATTTAATTCTGAATGAACAATTCATTTTGTAATCCAATTACGCAGTTTGAATAGGGTTTTACATATAGTGAAAATACAATTTGATTTCTCTATTGTCAATCCGGACACTTGTAATGCTGTTAACAATATTCATAAAAAAAATCCTTTGAATGATCCCCAACAGTAAAATGATATTCATGTTTAAAAACAGTACGTTTGAAACAATGCCTCCAAGAGCACAAACTGTGCATTGGTTCATTTTAAATGTCATAATTTTAAAACTTTAGCCTAAGTAGGTTACATTGCTGTTATAAAATAGTACTTCGTAAGAATCTGTATTTTCTCAAATAGGAAGTTGTTTATAAGACTGTTTTCGTGGTTATCTATTCGTAAAACCAACAACAAAATGTATGTCTTTTAACATTTTCGAAAATCAAAGATTAAGGAAATTTTATTGCATTCTCTTGCATAGAATATAAAATAAATGTTCATTTATTCAGCAGTTAAGAATTTTGGGGATTGCAAAATGAAAAGAACTATTTTATAAATATGTTCACAAAAATTTAGCTGCATCATTAAAGTAGAGCTTTTGAAATATTGATGAAAACATGAAATTAAATCTTTGTGATCAGAGTATAATTTGAAGTGAGACTATAGATTAGCTGTTTTATTTGTAAAGAAAACAAGTAATTTACTCTATTTTTCTGTGTATATTTACAGTATATTAACACAATGATCAGCAAAAATACCTTTCATCAAACGCCATTTTGCAGAAGGACCTACAGTAATAATCCTATTCTATGGATTTCTTCTAATTGTAATCTAACAGTTAAATATGTTTCTTAAAAAGGTCCATAAAAGGAACTAAGGAGATCAAATTAATCACTTTATTTCACCTAATACACATTGCCTCTCTTTTCGGTGGAAATTAAGAGAAATTGATAGAAGCAGTATATATATAAATGTAAAAGTTGGCTTTGCGTTGATCTAAAAAAAAGAAAAAGTGTTATTGGTTTGGGGAAAGATGGTTGAGATTTAATTTCCTCCAGGTTCGTTCTTGTTTGTATAATCTTGATGGAATTGGAGGTTGACGTCTTAACTTTTATAGGATGGTTTTCTGGCGGTCGTTCTTGCTGGATTATCCTCTTGATGATCGGATTCAGAAGTATTTTGTTCATTATTTTTTTGGCTTATGTAGTCTTACTGATTCCTGGGTTTATACTGGCTGATTCCAGAATGTTTCTCCTGTCCAAACGAGCAATCTTAAAAGGTAAAGATAATTTCACTTCTGGTAATCTGATGCTAAAATCTGAGATGAACGAAATACCAGAATTTTCAATGCCATTTGTGTTCAGATAATCTTTGAGATAGAAAATGGCCTGTTTTTTTACACATAAACTTTGTCCTTAAAACACCGGAATGATATCTGTTTAGGTCTGATAAACATTGATAAGGACGCTCCTTATGATTTGAGAATTCGGGGATTTTCTTTCATCCTAGTGACTTAGGGTATCAGATTAAACTGAAGTGAGTCCTCTTTGCTTTTTAATAGTATCTTTCCGTACAGTAGAAAAAATCTGTAATCGGCCATCTTGTTTGAAAACAATTCAATTATAATTTTACCGTCAAAATGTTATCAAGGGGATCTGCTGAGCTTACGTTATGTGGAATATTTTCATGTTAGGGATCCTAAGTTTGATCTAAAGGTCAGAATTGATCAGGCGTTGAGAGCTATTGTACAAGATTATATTTCTTGATTAATGTTTTTTTTTTTTAAATATCATTCCTTTTTAAGTACTTACAGCATACGCTAGAAATCGTTTTTTTTTTTTTTTTTTAGCAAGATATAATTGGAAGCCAGCGTGAACAGGGGCGTGAAAATTAATACTAATCTTAAAGTCACATTTGTTTTCTGTTGATGGTTATCTTGAAATTTTCAGAATTGTAGTTAATAAAATAGACAGTATTTTGTTTGTATGATTAGATGATTTGAAAATATTTAGCTATTTCAAATAATGTCCGCAGATATTTCCCGTATCAAAGTCAAAATGACTCTTGTACTATATTTTTATACACTAGAAGGCATACGGGTATCAACCATGTTAACCAGATTCTTGTTCACGATAATTTTTCACAAAAGCTCTTGATTTTTAGTGATTTAATTGATCCTTAAATATATTTTAGTATCGAATTTACTCTGGCTGGAACACAAACACAAGGGGAATTCTTTTTATAATAAATAATTTCTCCCGGCAAGAGTTTGAACCTTTGGCCCTAATGAAAATAAAGGTAAACGTTCGAATTGACCACTTATCTATAAAATCGAATGATTGAGTCAAACCATTTCCATATCTCGAGTCGGTGCAGATGATCTAACCTTTGCCGCTCAGAAGTAGCTTACTTGTCAAAAAAAGAATTACTCTTAGCATTTGTGGTCCTGAGACATAGCTAATTCGATACTAAATAGTATAAACATCGTATTTTGATTTATAAATACACATATATGTATGTAGCTATATATATGCATAATGTAAGTATATATATATATATATATATATATATATATATATATATATACATACACATATGTATACACACACATATATATATATATATATATATTTATATATATATATATATATATATATATATATATATATATATACAGTATATATATATATATATATATATATATATATATATATATATATATATATATATATATACATACACATACATACATACATACATACAGACAGACACACACACACCAGTGAACGCAAAAAATGACAGCTGAATATTTAGATAGATATGCGCACACAGATTCAACCCCTCTCACCCCCTCCCTTTTTCTTAACTACAACACGCTAATTTGGACAATTTGTGGGAATGTTGTTTTCTGATTGGTTACCCGTCAGCATGATAGGAAAGAAATGTACTTATATATATATATATATATATATATATATATATATATATATATATATATATATGTATATATATATATATATATACATATATATATATATATATATATATAAATATATATATATATATATATATATATATATGTATGTATATGTATATGTATGTATGTGTATGTATGTACATATGTTTATATCGCTCTCTATATATATTTATGTGTACATATATATATATATATATATATATATATATATATATATATATATATATATATATATAAATGTGTATGTGCGTACATGTATATAATTCTTAAGATACCTAATAAGATTAAGTGATATGCGCTTAACTATTTGATTCCCAAATATCTTTTTAAATACCATTCAGTGGAAACCCCGAACCATATTTGCAGAGGAAAATGGAGATATGCTCCCTCCAAGCCAGGATTCAAATTTGTGTTAAGAGGGATAAGGGCTGTGCTCAATGTTTGCTTTTATTCCATAACTTTCATTACTGCCTTTTCGACTTTCTGAATTGTTCTTTATTTCTATACACCATAAAATATAATCTTTTTCTTTTCTCTGTATTTACAATAATTTTTAGTAAAATCCGAGAAACATTTTTTTTTGTGAGTATTGCTTCCGTTGAATAGAAATTATAAGTAACTTTAGTTAAATTATAAAAGTATTCTGATTCTTATTTGTATCTGCAGGTTAAGGTTTAAAACCAAATTCTCTACTTAGTTGATATGACGCAGAATGCTCAAGAATAATATTGTTTAACATCTCTTTAGAAAATATATGGTATTATTTTAATTAATTTGTTTCATATAACAGATTTTTAAGTAAGATTACTTGGGATTGATCCTGAAATAAAAATGAAATTCTGGAAACCGAAGCTAGTGTCCTTCATCACGGCTTATATAATGACACTTCAATTTCTATATTTCTCATATGTTTCTTAGTAAGGGAAATAAATGTGGAGATTTTTCTTAACTATTAATAAAAGTGAAGTGCCCTTTTAAGCCTTGTGAGAGAAATATAGTTTCCTTTCTCTGGTTTCAATGAATGAATTATTATATTAATCTTGAGTTACTTCTAGGAATAACCTCTTTTTTTTAGTATAGAAATAGTATGAAATATTATATTATGTCTAATTTAATGTTTTTCCTCCTAAGAACTTTACAAAGAAACTCGTTACTCCTCACCTAATACTTTAGTGAATATTACATCATCAAGCAGTTTGAAAATTATGAAACTTCTTAAACTTCTAGTAACATCTCAGTAATTAAACAATATTTGATATATTTTCCATTAATTTTAGCCATAAATGCACACTATTTGAACAGTTTAGGTTTCGCAATAATACGAAGACAAAAGTTACCAGATTCCGAATAATCTCTGAACTTTACTAAGGTCTCTCTCTCTCTCTCTCTCTCTCTCTCTCTCTCTCTCTCTCTCTCTCTCTCTCTCTCTCTCTCTCTCTCTCTCTCTCTCTCCAAGAAATATGAAGTAATAAATCAAGAAGGAAAGAATTTATAGAGCTCTGAAATGAGAGCCAGCTCGACATTAATCATTGTTGAGTCGTAACAGAAATCAAGATACAAAACAAACTTAATAGTTTATAATATCTGCTTATTTATATTAAAAATGGTTTATGTAAGGTATAAACAAGTTTTTAGTTTGATATTACAAAGAATTATAAACCACTTTTTAGTTTAATATTACACAGTATTAAAAACCAGCTTTTAGTTTAATATTTCAAAATACTGTATTATAAGAAAAAAAATGAACGCTTTGTATATAGCGTAGATTTCATTTTGTAATAATATATTGATTCGATTCCTAAACTTAGTAGAACTCTCATGATAGATAAATTACCATCTTATACACAAAAATTAAATGGCGAATGAGTAATTAACTGAAAGTT
>NC_090764.1:27767677-27770177 GCF_036898095.1 Palaemon carinicauda
CGGATTAAAAGTGAAATCATACTAATAGTTATGGAACATAATCGATTAGAAAGTGCTTGGAAGGCTATGTATTAGTGATAGATTGACAGAAGAGAATCTTGACTAAAGTAGTTGTGAGAAAAGGACTAGTAGAAGGACTGATTAAAATAAAATAAATAGTAGAGAGCTATTTCATTTGGAGAAGAGGAATCCAAGTTATTTCCAAAAATATAAAGCGAATTAGACTGACATAAAAAAAAAGAACAAAGGAAAACAAGTGATGAAAAAAAAAATGAATATTTAGTTTGTCTTAAAAAATCATGCACAATTAGATAACGTGTGACACAGTTAAACTACATTAGTGATAATGAGAGATTGTACTCGCAGGCTACTATTCATTAAATACGACAGCGATCTCACTTTTACGTACCTGAACTTGCTCTGCTATCGCCTCTCTTCAGTACAAGATTTAATAAGTTTTCCTCATAATATATATATATATATATATATATATATATATATATATATATATATATATATATATATATATTATATATATATATATATATATATATATATGTATATGTATATATATATATATATATATATGTATGTATGTATATATTTATTTATATATATATATATATATGTATATATATATATATATATATATATATATATATATATATATATATATATATAGTCAAAATCGTCGCTCTCTATTGCATAGGTGAAATTTTTTACCTCTTCTAAACAATTTTTTTAAAGATCAAATTGTGTGCTTTAAAGTTATCACCCGTATAATATTGTACTGGAATGCTAAATTAAGGTTATTAAAGTTTATTGTAAAAGAAAAACTTATATTTGTTCAAGCAGTTGAATATTTACACCAGATCTAGTCGGTTTGCTAAAGAAATGCATTTTACGAGCACGGGATTTTAATTATTTTAAATGATTATTGTGTTATTTCTTTCATGAATACTTTTCTTGAACATAAGGTGTGTCTAGTAAAAAGGGAAACCCACTGTTTGTATATTATCAAGCCGTTCCACTTATCTTATGGTGGCGCCAGAGAACAAAAACACAACAGGCAAGGCCATTTTCATACTGTTATCGTGTGCATTATTAATCTGACCGTTGAGTAGAAAAAGGCTTGCATGAATGGACGCTTCTTGCGCCAACAGATAAGACTTGTCAACACTACATCAAAGCGTGACATACACTGCACCATTGACTTCTATCCTGCTTGATCTCTTGCACTTAATAGATACTTAGGCCGTTTCTATCTCATGGCTCTTTCACGCCATGTATCTAACCTTTTTTAAGTTAAGTCTTCATTTCCTTCTGACCCTTTTCTCTAACCAGTTGTTGTCCAATATTTCTACATGACTAAATCATCCCAAACACTGTCTGTCCTTTTATGTATTTGAACATTTTTACCATTTATACACATGTCTACATTTGTTATTCTTCTATATTACTTTCAACCCCATGAAATATTCAAACAGGTTAGTGCTGTTGTTACAATATATTTTTCTTTCAATCACATTCCCTTTTCTCTAAGCTTGGGTGAATTTGCTAAAGTTTCCCATCTTACAGTTCCTCTCTTGTCCTCCATTGACTTTACAAATTCGTTCCCCATACTTTGCCTAAACTTTATTTTTCCTCTTAAATTGCAAAGCTCTTGTCATATAAAATCCCAAAACAATGTGATACCAAACATGTTAATATTCATTGTTACATTTTCATGGTTTCATGTGACTAAGTGTACTTTCCCTTCTCTCTTTTAAAAAGCACTTTAAGACCTTTTAACAACAGCTTCTCCAGTTTCTCCTCTCTATTCCCAATGAATACGCACAATGAACCAACATCAGCCTTCCGTGCTCTATTCAAAGGACATTTTCTTATCGCACAATTAACATCTGCGTGTACTGTCCTTTCTCTGACTTATTGTATTACTCTATCTATAAAGGTATCTAAAAATCATGGAGAGATAATACACCTTGGTCTAGCACCAACTTTTACATATCAACCTTCTGTCTGTAAATGTTCTGGGTACATGTTCTGATACTTGCTTCACTTCCTTCATAGAGACTTTGGATTTATTGTTACAACTTTTATTTTACATGCGCAATGCATCTAAATTGACACCCTACCAATTTCATCAATGGTATTTTAAAGATCATACACGGCATACAGCTTTTTCCCTTTATTTTCCAATTCCCCATATATTTTTTTTCATGCTGAACACTTTTTTGAAATAAAATTCACACTGCATTTCTCTTATCATTCCCTCGATCACCTTGTATTACTTACGGAATAAAACTAGTACGTTTACTGTATTATACATATATATACCAGGTCAGCCAACGCGCAGCTTAAGCTGTGAATCACCCATACTGTGACGTCAAGCTTCCCCGTCTCACACACGTGGGTAAACAAAACAAAGGCCTTAGTTAGCTACCTATAGAGGTAACGTAAACAATAGGAGACGCTGTGTCCATTATCATTTTATTCATTC
>NC_090764.1:27775177-27785177 GCF_036898095.1 Palaemon carinicauda
TGATTTTGGAGTGTCCTTCTCCTAGAAGAGCTGCTTACCATAGCTAAAGAGTCTCTTCTACCCTTACTAAGAGGAAAGTAGCCACTGAACAATTACAGTGCAGTAGTTAACCCCTTGAGCGAAGAAGAATTGTTTAGTAACCTCAGTGTTGTCAGGTGTGTGAGGACAGAGGAAAATCTGTTAAGAATAGGCCAGACTATTCGGCGTATGTGTAGGCAAAGAGAAAGAACCGTAACCAAAGAGAAGGATCCAACGTAGTACTGTCTGGCCAGTCAAAGGACCCCATATATATATATATATATATATATATATATATATATATGTATATATATATATCCATCCCATAGTCATTAACAGGCACATTTATTCTCATTTAATGATGATAAGTTTGACGGTCTGTAAGCTAGTATGACAGAGAATTCTAAGTAATCGGAAATGGTAAAAAATCATCATGAATTCATAGCGTGCGTTATGTTCTGGGAAAGATGTCCCACCCCCGGTTAGTCATGTGTTAATATTCAACTAAAAAAAGTTTGACAGAAGGAAAAAGAATGACTGATTTCACACTTCATGGAATAATGAGATTGCAAACTGACCCTCATGTAATCTGAACACTCCAGTTTGTTTGTTTGATATTAGCTGATAAAACAATTCTTTTATAGAAGAGGATATACTATATTTCTGTAATCACATCGGTACTAAACTTACATTTCAAAATCGATATATTGATTATTTAAGTAAATAGATATGATGGAAATATGGTGTGAAACATTTTGAGGTTTGGATGAGAATTGATTTGGTAAGGAATCGATTATCTGCTTAAAAATATCCAAATATTGTGGTTCTTAGTAAACATTACAATGGATATGAAAAACAAGGGTAAAATTTGGGTAATGTTTGCTTGGTTCTGGAAAATTATAGTCCACTGATTATATTCTAAAAATTAAAGTGGCTGAAGAAAATTTTTTATTATCAAGTGTATGTGGTGCTAGAACAGAAAGATGCAACCAGAATGTTACTAATTCATTGTAGCTGAAGTAGAATTGGAAAGATAGGCTTTGCTCAAGGAATTAGATCTCATAAAATAGTAGGCGATAGAAAAAGAACCTGCCTAATTGCATGTCTGCAATACTTGATATAAATTGTAATTGAGAAAAAATTCTAACGGAAATTTTACCTTATGTTGAAGTATAAAATAGACCTAAAGAGTAGGTGATAGATTAAATAGTAAAAATACATTGAAATATTATCATAAATACCCTATAGATATGCATACATTAATGTTAATGAACAAAGGGGTAGAAAATTCTGAAAAATAAATGAAAAGGAAAACCAGTTAAGTTAAATTGCCTTCAACAGATTTTCCCCTACTTAATGACTGAAAGAAATATTAAGTACAGTAATGAACTCTTTCTAGTAAAATCCCTGAAAAATGCTTGGTGATTACGCTGACTCTCCCACTCTCAATAGGAGAAAGACAACTGTAAATATTTCTCTGTTCATCTTTAAAGCGATAAGGACGCTAATCAGAAGGCTATTAACCAGGCAAAAAAATATTTTTCATCCTACGAGTTCGGTAAATCTTCGAACGTATTACTTTGAAAGTAAGCTTTTATTCCTGTTGAAAAATTTTAGAACAAAGCCCTCAGAGGGATATTGGGAGTTGAATGGCAGGACAGGATTAGAAATGGAACTATAAAAGAGATTATTCAAGTGCCATATGTTGATGAGATCATGATGAGGGGTAGATGGAGATGGTTTGGGCATGCTCTTCGCACTCCCCAAGAGAGATTAGTTCACCAAACGTTCAGTTAGGCTACACAAGGCACAAGAAAAGTTGGAAGACCCGGGCCTACATGGCTGAGGACCATGAAGCGTGAAGTAGATGATGAACGGAGAAGTATTGAATTAAAAGCTCAAGATAGAGACGTTATATTAAGCATGCCACCAGGAGATATCTATATTATTCCAGGTCCATTCAAGTCTTTTTTTTTCATATATAAAAAAAATCGTATTTTCATGAAAGACTCTTTAAATTACAAAATTGACATTAGATTTAGGTTGGGATTTGCAAATAGAACTGTTCTACGAAGAAACATTCAAGTTGAGAGAGCAAGCGTACAGTTAGCCTCATTCCAGTACACTTCACGGGAAACTATGGAGATATTGTACCAGGTAACGATGGTTTATCGCCCCCCCCCCCCCCACAAAGAAAAGAAAAAAATTAAAAAATTAAAAGGAATTGCTGGCAACGCTGCCTGTATAAAAAGTGGTTGGGCATGTAAACGCGTGACCTAAAACATTTTTATAGTTTTTACAAAGTGTTGTGGAGCAGATAACAATCTATATCTGATCACATGTTTACAAGCTTAAAAATGGGATAATGTTTTGTGTTCTTTAACTAGATCCTTGTCCCCTGATAAGGAGACGAGTACAGTACTCACACGATATCTAGAGCTCATTAACCAATTTAATGACACTTCCTAGTTATCTACATGAAACATTGACCTCGCTACGTTTGTGTCCTTGAGTGTACCTGACCTCTGCAAATGCTGTACTATTAACGAAATTGAGAAAATGAAATCATAAAGGGACCTGAAGGTCCGTTTTTTTTAAAACTAAGGTTAAATATACAAAAATTAAAATTTCGGCAAAAGCGCATGTGATCTCACAAACAAACGCATATTATATATATATATATATATATATATATATATATATATATATATATATATATATATGTATGTATGTATGTATGTATGCATGTGTTTATGTATATATGTATATATATATATATATATATATATATATATACATATACTGTATTATATATATATATATATATATATATATATATATATATATATATATATATATATATAGGTCCGTTGCTGAATGGGTATACCTCAACGTGGTGAAATGGCTTGTGTATCACCATGTTCAGTAAAGCTGTACTATTTATGACCACTCATACTACAGTATGTTGGTTTGCTGTGGGCGATCAGACTAAAGTCTTCCACCATCACAAATCCGTAGTGGCCAGCGTGATGATAAAAATGGCTAAATTCTCAGGCATGACTAAGGACATGTCTGAGTCCTTATATATATATATATATATATATATATATATATATATATATATATATATATATATATATATATATATATATATATATATATATATATATATATATAAGGAAAATGAAGCAGTTTTTCAGTAGCATTTCACTTGGTCATCGAGTTATATATAATACAGTGAGCGTACTTATTATTAGCATCATATTTACTGTAGGAATACATCAATGTTAGCCTTCTATTACTGTGATGTGCTACTTAAATACAGTATTGCATGCGATTTAAACTGACTAGCTATTTGAAATTCAGAAGGGCTAAAATAAGAAATAAGTAAGTCTTTAGCAATCCGTAAATGTTTTAATAATCTTAAAATGATACATTAGTATATCATTGTTAATCCACAAAGATGTTATATAAAGGCAAGATTTCCTCATTGAACATAAGATATTAAATCGAAAAATATTTTTTGTCCTTTTTCGGACAAAAGAATAATGTGTACTGAATTGTATATTTAATCGTCCCTTTCTGATCGAACGCCATTTTATCATGGTAGGTGGGAAGTTGTCTATGGTAGAATTTTAATGATGATTAAATTTTGTCATGTGTTTGCAATTGTTACGCACAGAACGATAAATAAACCTGTGGTGTTGCTGTTGTGTCCGGAACTCTGCCGTATAAATATGTCATTGGAATTTCAAATCTATTTTCCATGACATTTGATATATTGACTCGACAATCATACTTCCATTTGTATTTATGGGAAATAGCGTGGTTTTGTGCCGACCGTTTATTATAGAGTTCATTATTTTATTGGAGTGGTATATTTTGATGACATTACATATTCTCACAAATTTGTGTTTATTCTGAGATACACTTAAATAAAGATTCTTAATCAGAACAATTATAAAAGCAGACAAATCTTTAAAATGTACTAAAGATAATACTTTTACTTGACAGCCCATCCTCATATTTCCCAATCTGCATCGAAATGTCAGGTTTATAGATATCATAAACGCTAGGTTGTGTTGAAATGTATCGAAAAATATCTGTAATAATATGTGTGATATATCTAAAATAAGAACGACCTTTTCCCATTCAAATAGAAATTAGATAAAAACTACAACCAATACAAAACAGAATTAAATATTACCTAACGTATTTATAGCACGACGATGTTCCTTCCCATTGATGTTCATTGTTCATTCCGATGTCCACCGAAGACAATGAGTTGAATATATATATGTGATTGTAGGGATAAGATTGATTACATTTGGAGTTACAAAAATCTATACGGGTGTTCAGAAATAAACTCGTGTTTTAAGTCTTATTCACATTGTCCTCTATCCTATGAATTTTAATATATTTTACCAACTCCAAAAATTAATTATGCTGTTAAATTATGTTTAGAACGAATATATATATATATATATATATATATATATATATATATATATATATATATATATATATATATATATATATATATATATATATAAGCCTGAACCTTTTGGAACCGCTAAATAGATTGCTTGATAAATTTTGATTAATATACTCGAGTGGACTTTTGGTGAAGCTAGAACATATTTCTGTATCCTGAAGATTAAAAAGTATCCGGCGGTATTGTGTTGAGTTGTTCTTAGTAAGAAAATGCCTTGAAATATAAGCAGAGAACAAAAAGAAAAAATTTCAGTAGTTTGACAATACTGTTTAATACTTTCAGTGCGATTTACTTCCCTCTGTTTTACCGATCACATTTTTTTTATGAAGATTAAATGTGAATCAATCTTCGAACAATTCATGCGACCCCTACTTCTGCCTTTTTTATAACAAATTTGGAAGTCTTGTTGTTAAAAATAATTATCTTTGAGGTATCTTTGAATGTACAGTATATTTTCTCTCAACAACAGTAATTTAAATGTGAAGGTTGCTTTTTTATCCCTTAAAATAACGTTCCGAATAGAGTACATCGCTCAAGAATTCAAAGGTTTTGAATTAGGGGAGGGAGTTTTAAAAGGCTTCCTTTAGAAATATGTAAATAAGCGCATAAATTAATGAGAAAATAAGTAAATCAATAGAATATATATAGAATAAAACTGGTGAACAAAACTCACCTTTAGTTGCTTTCAGATTCCCATTCTTTTGCCCTGTTGATCAGATTTAGCTGGCAAATGTTGTTTTGTATCCTCTACAAAGGAAAGTATTGTGGAGGAAAAACTTCTATCATTTGAATTTCCATAATGAAAGTATGCCCTGAAAAAATTTAGAATTCAAATGATAAATTAGTTATTTGCAATCAGCTGTTGTTTCATGGGTACGTATCTAAAGGGGGTTATTGAGAGAGAGAGAGAGAGAGAGAGAGAGAGAGAGAGAGAGAGAGAGAGAGAGAGAGAGAGAGAGAGAGAAAGAGAGAGAGAGAGAGAGATGACTAAGCATCCTGTTGAATGATTTATGTATAGGACAAAAAACGCTGGCTACAGCTTAAGGACCTGTCTTGAGAAATATTGGACACACTTGATTTTGATCCTTTGTTATCTATATACGTAATGATATCGGAGTATTCACTATGTGTTCGGTAATATATAATGAAATAAGTATCTCGTATAGATGCTCTTACACGTAAAAGGTTACAATTCATTTTGCGTAAGGAGGTATAAGAGGATAAAGTATTTCTTTTATAAAAAGTAATGTTCATTTTGTTATAAACCCTGCAAGCGAAGTATTAGGGCGGTTGAAAAGTATCACCCTGTCTTTGAGACTGTCTTCCCTTGCACATTACAGCCCTTTATTTCAGGCAAAGGATTTTAGAACCAGGCGATAAGTTATGACCTTGAATTGTGGTCCATTATACTGGATAAGAATCACAAGAGATGAAATAAACAATTTACGTATGTAATAACTTCCTTGAAAGGTAATGTTCACAAAACTTCATACTAGATACAAAGGTTTAGTATAGAAGAGAAGCTGCATCATTACCATGGCCTTAGAGTGGAAACATTTAAGCAGAACGAGGAAATTGAAGGAAATCATTTGGTTGGCCCAATCTATATATTGCTGAAAATATACAATTTCATATTTTACACACCCACTGCTTTGGTTCCGAGTTTGTAGCGATGCTTTGAAACAAAATATATCAAATGTCATGGAAAATAGATTTGAAATTTCAATAATATATTTGTATGGCAGAGTTCAGGACTCAACAACAACACCGCTGGTTTATTTATCATTCTATACATAACAATTGCAAACGCATAACGAAATTTAATCATCATTAAAATTCTAACATAGACAACTTCCCACCTACCATGATAAAATGGCGTTCGATCAGAAAGGGACGATTAAATACACAAGTGCAACTGTTGTAGTAGCTAGGTGTGGCCTCAAATGCTGCTTAGTACTGATCGAGGTGAACAATAATCCCCTTTCTTGGCGGTTTCACCATTCATCGGCGTGCATGAGTCTTTGAGATAGTAAATAAAACCATTCAGAATATCAATCCAATTACTTTAATTTCTTTTTCTAAGAAGAGGTTTCCTTTCTATTATTCAAGGAATCATATTTAGATTTAAAGTATTTTCAAATTAAGAAAATAGAGTAATTCTTTCAAGTAACTGCTATGGTGATATAAAGATTTTTTCTTATTCTTAAAAGAGGTTTTCTTTCTATCATCAAAAAGAAAATAATATTTAAATTAAGTATTTTTAAATCAAGAAAATATAGTAATTCTGAAGTCTGCTATGGTGATATAATATTTTTTCCTATTCTTAAAAGAAGTTTCCGTTCCATTATTAAAAAGAAAATCATATTTGAATTTAAAGTATTTTCAAATTAAGGAAATAGGGTAAGTCTCCGAAGTCACTGCCATGGTAATATAAAGTAATTTTTTTTTAATATAGTTTAATCGAAATATCCCCAAACATTCCAAAGGACGATATTCAGTCATTCTCCGAGAAGATTTCTCAAGCAGTTTCCGTCTTCCCCGAAAGGTATTTATTCTGGCGAGGTCAGGCCAATGACCCGAACCCAAATCCAGTTCTCTCATTCAACAACTCGCTTTACGACCTTTAAACCATGGCAGTAACATTCTTCTGATCCCAGTGTTATTTAAACATGCCGATAAAATACCTCCAAGGATTTCTCGCTCTTTTCTTTTGCGAATTATTGTTTGCTCTTTGTAGAATTCGTTTTCGTAAATCAGTTTTGCATTCAACTCTTTTAATGAATGAAAGAATCTTTTTCTGTCTATTTTTTATTTGCTATTTTAGTCCAGGGTAACTATGTCTTCTTTTGAATACTGTTAGAATCGATATCGTTTTAAAACATACTTTCCAGATTAAAAATCTTCCTAAATTAAATTAATTTCACACAAAGTATTGCTTATATGCGTTCCTGTGCTTACTATTGGCTCTTGATTACATTTTTGGCAACAGTCATCTTGAATTACGTAAAGATTCTCATATCTTATAACAAATAAAAAATCTAAATTGATTCATTTGTGTAATCCTCGAAGAAGTTAATTAAGGCTAACCTATCTCAAAATTCCATCTGGATGGTAAACCCTTAAAAAGAAAGGTAGGCAGGCAGTTATACAGATATACGAACTTCAGCACAGACTGGTTTTGTCTTTCCAAAAGTCATTAAACCTTGCCACAGATCATGAAAATGTTTGGTTTTGTGCCCACCTTCCTAGTCCTTGACTTACACCATGGCCTTCATTTTACTCGTGTCCCTTCTTCCAGTTCTCTCTCCTCCTAACCTTATTTTTCCTGGGGATTCTCCTCTGCCTATTCCCGTCTACTTTTTTTTTTTTTATCATTCCTGTAACACCTTATTCTCTCGTTACCTTCTCTCATCCTTTTCCACTATGAAAGAGCTTCATACCCAATCTCATCTCCTTAGGAATATTCTGTTCCAGATTTTATTCTGACTTTATGAAATATAACAAGAGTTACTCAGGTTAATCAACACTATTTTTTCATTGTAAAAACTTAAATCCAGGAAAAAAATAGTTAGCTGGTTTCGGTATTTATTTGTCAACTACCTACATTTTTCTTGAAAACACTAACAGCACCTATTCACTTGATAGACGGACATCTGACACAGGTTCAAAAGAACGCTATTCAATACGATTAGGTACATTAAAAATTAATAAAGACCACTTTATTCGTCGGTTTTTGCAGGGCCGTGATGTAAGATGTCGGAGAAACCTATTTGCGTAGTGGATAAGATGGACGGATGCGTTAGAACTCGGTTCAGAGTATATTCTTATTAGTTTGAGACTGCATGACAACAGCTGACCTTTTAGTGGCTTTCTACTTCATGCAGGACGTACGATTTTAGTATTCTTACATCCTTACCGCAGGACTAATATAAAATTCATATTAGAGCTATGTATTAATTCGTTTTCGTTGAGCCGTAAAGTTTCCCTCCATCTCCATCCCAATGATGATTGATCGACCAATTCAGTCGCTTGAGCGCCAGCCTGAATTATTCACTCACTTTTAAAAAGTGTGTATATATATATATATATATATATATATATATATATATATATATATATATATATATATACACTAGTTGGAGGTTTTCAAATCAAAATCTGAAACAGGTGTAAATACGGTCTCTTATTCTCTAAACTTGGCCAAACTTCCAGTATTACTGATGTCTAAGAATTTCAATAAACAGCCTACTTAAGTTTCGTTGCTGGCACAACGTGGAGACAAATGACAACAAATGGCTTACACCAAAGTATAGATAATCAATAGTCATCCTTTTGTTGAACTACCTTTGTATTGAAGTGATTTTTGAAAAACAGAATTCCAAAACTTATTTGGATATAACACCTCTGGAATTTATTTCTTCTTCCATAAATGAGCTGCTGAAGTTGTACATGTTACTTAATATCTGATATATTACCAGCTTCTTAGCTTCATGTTTGCCCAATTTCTTTGTGTAAGTCACTTACAGAAACCTACGAACCGTATATAGAGGTCAGTTTGAACTGGTACTTCGCTTGTTCAAACAACTCGTCGAAAATTAATTATATTATATTTACCTGTGAATCAAATTTAATTTTAAAGATTTCAAGTCATTATATTCATATAGTGAAGAACCTTGGCTCAGAATAGATAAGTCTTTTGAAATTAAATTTCATAAACCTGTAATATTGTCTGGATGCAACAAAACGTCTTCAAAATAAAAATAGCCTCACAATAAAAGTTTGTATTGCGTAATAGAAATATACGATTTCGATCAATTTTGCCAAACCTTACACTTATATATATGTGTGTGTATGTGTATGTCTGCGTCTTTTTATAAGCTTATACACCGTCGAAGGCAATCTCTTGATGCAAATAGGAAAACCAAAGTGAAGCGCCGCTTGTATTTGCCTGGTACGTCTGTTCGTTCTTTAATGCATAGACCCTTCGTAAATATTGCAAGGCACTGCTTTTGTTCCCCCGCATCTTCAATAGCCTTTGCATACATTACGTGCTTCTGATAAGAGGAGCGGTCCAGTTCAAGACGAAACGATAGAATAAGATTAAAAAGATAAACACGACCTTTGCCATAGGAATTTTGCATGATTTGAAATTGTTGCATATTTTAGTTATAAGCCTTTTGCATTATAGTATGGGGATAGGTGACCTTCAGGAAGTCTGTTGTTTGATAGTTTATGTAAGTAAGTACATGTCTGAGGTCTTTGCCCTACAGTGGACTAGAAACGGCTGCATTTTTTATGTTGTTGATGTTATATTTATGAGTGTATGTTATATTAAATGGAATATCTTGCTCTTCTAAAGGGTACAGGTAAGATTGGCAATATTTGCTTCGAAGTTGATATCATCTTACACTAATTATTTTAATTAATAGGCATTTGTTGTATTAGGTTGATAATTCGGAAATGTTATGCACCAATCGGGATGTACAT
>NC_090764.1:27790177-27815177 GCF_036898095.1 Palaemon carinicauda
ATATATATATATATATATATATATATATAATCTCCTCCTATGCTTATCGACGTGGTATATAGATAAATAAGTAATATATATAAATATATATATATATATATATATATATATATAATTTAAATATATATAAATATATATATATATATATATATATATATATATAATTTACATATATATATATAATTTACATATATATATAATTTATATATATATATATTTATATATATATATTATATATATATATATATATATATATATATATATATATATATATATATGTATGTATGTATACACATATACTGTATTTAGTTTACATTTGTGTATATCTATGTACGTTAATCTGTATATGAATATGTTTATAAGATAATCTAATTTCTAAGCAGTTCTCATAATCATAGTTAATTTTATAATCCAGGATCAAACAGTTCTATATGCATGAAGGACTGAAGTTTGTTTATGTCTTGAGTATTTATGAAAGCTCATATCATATTAAAAACGCATGGAAATCAGGAATCTAATTTTGACGTCAAGAAATCTTGAATTATATAACGTTGCGATCTTCTTGGATTTTGGGTGTATCCTTTTCAGTGCAGAGTTCTTGAGACACATTGCAGACAAACATTATTACAAATGGAGGAGAAGTAATCAATTAATGGGTATTTCGTGTTCTTTTGTTACAAATATTTTAAACGTATTCAGGCTCATTTATAAAAATTTGAATGGTGAGACGAGATGAAAAATCCAGCGTATATGCTGAATATACTGATCCCGGGGAAATGGTGAGATAAAATTAGATATAACATGAATGTTTTTACTGCAAATTGAAGCAAAATGGTAAATGTGACTGATAACGCTTATTATTAATTATACTGGAAAGTTATATTTTAATAATCAGGACTCAAAAAATGTAAAAGGTACCTCCTTTATAATGAAAGGTTTCTGATTTTACTGACCTCTTGACTTTGTTGTAATGTAAAACACAAGACAAAGCTAAGTCAATACCAGAATCATAATTCAGATCCCCGTAGAATGGGTTTCTTACTTTGAACAATATTTGCTATTTGAAAAACACTTAGAGTGAGTTGACAGGGAATTTTCCCTCAAAATAGTTTTGCTAAGTCATGCCGATATCTTTCTATGTTAGGTAGCCTAATATGTTAAGATATATTTTGCTGTCTCTATGGAATACCCCTTAGTGTATTTTCATCTAAAGCTGACACTTTAATTATGTAAATAGATGACTAGTATAAATTATTGGATTTACGTAATTACTGATTTGAATGAAATGTTTAAAAGACGACAAATATTTAAAATAGAGAGAGAGAGAGAGAGAGAGAGAGAGAGAGAGAGAGAGAGAGAGAGAGAGAGAGAGAGAGAGAGAGAGAGAGAGAGAGAGAGAGAGAGAGTAATAACAGACTCCAATCACTAAAACAGCTTTATGAATAAGGTATGCTCGAAGCAAGAAAATACATTTCGCATAAAAACATTTATGTTGAAGAAATGTCTAACATCGTTCAGTCCAGGAAACTGTTTGTGCCAAACTTTATTCGCAAAGTGTTTGCAATCAAAGTTTGCGATAGAAGTTTCCCAGTTAAGACGAGGTTGTATGTTTCCCATGAAATTCTTCAGATTGTCACATGATTTTACAAGTGTCACAATGACCTGACATTTCTGTGAAGATACAAAGTTATAGAGGAGGAAGAATAACATGAGCAATTCGCTCTTAAGGTTACGTTTTGATTTTTCTGACAAATTGAAATGTCAATACCATCGTTAAAGTCTATTTGTAACTTTAACAATTGGATTTTGTAACTTTTGGCGACTTTTTAAAGAACCTCGATAAGAACTTCTAAACTTTTTTTATGCAATGCCTAATCAATTTATCGAATGATAAAATCTTTTATAGATTTATATTACAGTGCTTGGTATCAAACGAAAGGTGGGGCAATCTTGAATGAATAGTCAATTTGTAAATTGAACATTTCTTTCATTCTCCTTTGGCGAGGGCTGGATTTGTATTTTGTTCAACTAAACACTATTCCCGTAAATAGGCCTGAACTCACGGATGATGATCTTCCATCCCTCGGAAAGTCTTTTTGAAGGAGGTCACGAGCCTCTGCTGTGATATACATCAGCCCAATAACTACCGCATGTCTAATTCAGAGCTTGTGTCTATTGAGGGACATAGGAAGTCTGATGACTCTGTCGTAGGTCTTATCTGCCATCGATGTTAATCTCAGTCTCTCGCTAGCTAGGCGAGGTCAGTAGCTATTGTACCATAAATCATCATCATCATCTCTTCCTACGCCTATTGACGCAAAAGACCTCTCTTAGATTTCACCAGTCGTCTCTATCTTGAGCTTTTAATTCAATACTTCTCCATCCATCATCTCCGACTTCACGCTACATAGTCCTCAGCCATGTAGGCCTGGGTTTTCCAACTCTTCTAGTACCTTATGTAGCCCAGCTAAATGTTTGGGTAACTAATCTCTCTTGGGGAGTGTGAAAAGCATTCCCAAACCATTTCCATTTACCCCTCAACGTGATCTTATCCGCATATGGCACTCGAGTAATCTCTCTTATAATTTCATTTCTAATCCTATCCTGTCATTTAACTCCCAATATTCTTCTAAGGGCTTTATTCTCAAATCTACAGAATCTGTTGGAGGTTGTTTCATTGTCATACCATGACTCATGTAAATACAGTAACACCTATCTCACTAAACTGATATATTGTCTGATTTTTATATGTAATTTTAGGAGATTTGAGTTCAAAATTTTACATAACCTAGCCATTGTCTGATTTGCTTTTTTTTAATCTTTCATTGAACTCCAATTCCAAATACCGTGTATTAGAGATCATAGTTCTTAAATACTTAAATGATTCTACCTCATTAATCCTTTCTCCTTCCAATGATATTTCATCTTCCATTGCATACTCCGTTCTCAGCATCTCTGTCTTTCTTGTATTTATCCTGAGCCCAACCTCGTTTGATATTTCATGCATTCTGTTAAGCATGCACTGAAAATCCTGTGGTCTTTTGCTAATATGGACAGCATCATCAGCATACTCTATGTCAGCTAATTTCCTATTAACAATCCAGTCCAATCCTTCTCCACCATCTTCAACTGTTCTACGCATCATAAAATCCATGAGGAAGATAAACAACATAGGTGACAAAATTTTCCCTTGAGGTGCTTCGTTGTTCACTGGAAATTCATTTGATAGGACACCACTAATATTAACTTTGCACTTTTATGTTTATGAACAAACTTAATCAAATTTACATTTTTAAGAGGAATTCCACAATAAAGCTGGACTCTCCACGATATTGACCGGTGCACACTATCAAAGGCTTTCCCATAGTCTACAAATGCCATCAAAAGTGGATTTCTATATTCTACGCATTGTTGTACAACTTGTCTCAAAGGGAAAATTTGGTCAGTATAACTCATACCTTATCGAAATCATGCTTGTTCATCTCTCAGCTTTTCATCAATCTTTCTATCTAGTCTATAGAATAAGAATACAATATATTTTCATGACAACTGACGTAAATGTGATGCCTCTGTAATTACTGCATTCAGTCAGGTCTTCTTTTTTGCCATTTTTACCAACACTGCTAATTCCCATTCATCAGGGGTTTTGCTTCTTCATGTCATATTTTACAAAATAATCTTGTAAGTATTCTGGGTGTCACTTCATTTTCAGCCAGTATTATCTCGGCAGTTATTCCATCGTAATCGGGATTTCAGTCTCCTGGGTTTTTAATGATAGTTTCGTTTCAATGAAAATGCGGAGACAACAAATAAGGGTTGTAGTGGCCGATATGATAACTTCCCTGACTGGTAATCGCCAGTTCGAGTCCCGTTCATACTCGTTAGTTTCTTTGGTCGCTGTAACCTTGCCATCCATGTGAGCGAAGGATGAGGCTTTTGGCGGAGACTATAGGTCTATCTGCTTACTCATAAGCAGCCATTGTCTGGTCCTCCGAGGTCCTAGCTTGGGTGGAAAGTGGGCTTGGGCGCTGATCATATGCATATATGGTTAGTCTCTAGGGCATTGTCCTGCTTGATAAGGCAATGTCACTGTCCATTGCCTCTGTCATTCATGAGCGGCCTTCAAATCTTTAAACATCAAGATATTGTTAATGAATATACGTACTTAGAACAGACATGAGACTGAAATGAACAGTAATGGACAATAATGGGATGAAGAGCTTATGGTCAACAAAATGATATTATAAAACACAAAATGCCCCTTTCGGAGAAAAGAAAAGTATTTAATCTGATGGTCCCACCAGCATTAACTTATGCATCAGAAAATTGGAGCTTTACTAAAGCCTTAAAACATAAGCTAGTTACAACTCAAAGACCAATGGAAAGAATAGTGATGGGAACTAAAATAAGAGACACAAAAAGAGCAACATGGATACGAGAGCAATCTGAAATAGAGTATATTCTAGCATGTAAGAAAAAATGGATATGGACAGGACATATAATGAGAATGACAGATAATAAATGGACATTAAAAATAACAGAATGGGTCCCTAGAGATTGCGAAAGAAGCAGGGGAAGAACGAGAAGACGAAGGATCAGCGTGCTAAGAAAATTGGCTCATCTGAACCTACGAGTCTGTTAATTAAAGGTGTTAACCTCTAAAATTCCGGAATGGTCTGTTTTAATTATATTATATCCTGTTATGATAATAATAATAATAATAATAATAATAATAATAATTTGCTATAATAGTACTTCTCCATATCCAGATTGCTATCAAAAGAAATATGAAAAGACAGGACAAAACTACTCGAGGGCATTTCCTGACAGAATTGTAAATTTTGGTGCTAGAATTTACGTTAGTAGTAGCTATTGGTTGCAAACTTCCTATGTGCGCCTCCTAGCCTTCATTTCTAGCGCGTACACTTACTCGAGAAATACATAGAGAGGAAATACTTTTCAATACATTCTTCATTGACATGAAATTCAATGGATACCCAGAAATTATGATAATCTGTACTGGTGGATTGTTATATACACTATTTAAAAAAAAAAAAAACAACATTTACAATCTGGTTCTAAAGAAAGAATATAGAATGTATTTTACGGAGTATGCTAGGCAACTCTATGAAAGATTAATTTTGTAATCGAGTAACTTTTAAAGAAAAAATATATATTAACACCATGATTATGGGGTTTTAATTAATAGTAAACTATCTATAAATACAAAGAAGAATTAACTGTAAGACAAAGAGACTTTTGTCGTCATATTATGCTGAAGAATTTAAAAAAAAAAAAATAATTAAGACCCAAACATGACTAAAATTATCATTGATGAATTCTTGCTCTACGAAAGGCCTTATTTTAGATAAATTGAAAGTTAATTACAATGAATCAGATGAATAATCACCTTGCCTGATTGATGATGAAATAATATAGGTAAATAATTTGTATTTTGATGCATATAATTAAAAGCTGAATTAAAATCTAAAATCACCCTAAATTAGGATCATTTGATTGCAATTAAGTACAAGTAATTAACGTTCAACTGTTTATCCTTAAATGGCTGAAATAATACAAGTCATTTCTTTTCCTGATTAAAATTGTAGGTCTGCTTTATTATTTGACCAAGAAAAATATACCATAAAACTTTTTCTTTTATAAACAACATAGGGATTTCCATCACCAAGCCTAGTTCTTTAACTGCTTAATAAGGTATTTGGTGGTAGTTAGTCGTGTATTGTTTTGGGATATATTTTGGTGCGGGTTAGGATATGGAATAACAGTGTTAACTGGCCTCTCTTGTCTCATTTCCCTAATGACCAAGTCATTGAGTTGCAGTTCGGTCTTCGGAGTCGGAGTTGAATGCGCGTACTCGTCTTAAATGAAGTAAGTTTAGCTGTTTGTGGCCTTAAGAAAACTGTAATAGAATTTAATTTTGTTTTTAATCCAGGTGATGTACGATTATAATTTTTAATAAACACTATCAAAGATAAAGGTATCGTTAGAAACACATGCGTACTTTCAGGATACGGTTTCATTTCTTATCCATAATACGAATTTACAAGTTGATTTGTTAGAGTTCTGAAACCGATTTCATTATCAGCAACATCCTTTACTATGAACTTCAATCCCCTCCCCCCCCCCCCCCCCTATTTTGGACTAACAAGTTCATTTCGCTACTGTAGCAATCATTACATTCGCTAAAAGGTTATGTATTGATAGGCATTTTTTTTTTCTTTTCTTTTTCTTTATGATACGTATAACTCAAAAACTATTAATCCGAATCACATGATATTTGTTGGCAGATTTACCATAATCCAGGGACAATTTGATTAGATTTTAGGAGTGATTGGGTCAAAGGTCAAGGTTATGAAAAGGTAAAAATCGTCTTTTTGGTATATCGGGGTAAATTTTTATCTGATTTGCCTGAAACTTGATAGGGAGATTGTCCATGATCCAGGAACAATTTGATTAGATTTTTGGGAGCGATTGGGTCAAAGGTCAAGGTTATAAAAAGGTCAAGAATGTTCTTTTGGATATATCGTTATAAATTTTCATCTTATTTGCATGAAACGAAGATATGATTGGCCATGGTCCAAGGACAATTTGATTAGATTTTGGGAGTGATTGGGTTAAAGGTTAAGGTTATGAAAAGGTTGAATACGTCTTTTTGCTATATCGTGGTAAATTTTTATCTGATTTGCATGAAACTTGATGTAGATTCACTTTTGAAAAGCTTGTTAGACTTCAATTACATAAGAAATTGGTATATCGAGAAAGTATTTAAAGATTTTTAGACTTGTGTATCGCGAGGGAATTGTTTTGAATTTCTTATACTACGAGGTTTTACATATTTTCTGATATCTGGGCTTTAGAGGTAAACTTTTATCCTAAATTGTTTGAAAAACAATAACAATATATAAAAAGGTTATCTCTAATCTAAATCTTAATCTCGTGCAACGACGTTTGATTAGCTGAGTATGCTTGTAGTATAAGATTTTTAATAATTCAGTCATTTGGATTCTGATATTCTTAGACTGTGCCACACACCGGGTATAGCCAGGTATGTAACTCAATCTTGCCTTTTGTTCATGGTCTGACTATTTATCTACATGGCATTGTTATTAATTAGTTTTTTTATGGTTTTATTCTTAACTTTCCTTCACCTGTTTGTTTTCCTTTTGGTGGCCCTTGTGCTTGCAACTTTGTTTTTCCAACTAGTGTTGCAGTTTGGCTATTTATGATGTTAATGATTGTAAAAGCAATGATAAAAAGAATCTTTTAGAGCCAATTTGGAGGATGCTGAATTTTACTGTTAGAAGTTTTATTCATCGTCTGCCTAATCAAACAATCGAGTAGGGGGAACATTTTATCTTGAAACTTTGGAAACTGCTTTGTTCGTCTTGTTAAGCAGGTTATTATATGTCTGTTATAGTGAATCTGTTACCTATTATATGAAAAAATAAATACTAAGTTATTTTATTTTAGTCATTTCATAGTTTATTCTTTAGCTTGTGTTTGGCATAAACTGCTAATATTGCTTTCCTAATATGTGTTACAGCTTGGCTTGTCATGAATATAGTAAAAGTAGTCATGATAATAATGATGATGATGATTTGAATACTTTCAATACCTAAAGTGCTATCTGGCCAGTCAATTCTAGTGGCAATTATTTGCACAGGAAATTGGGATTTTGTGGTAATGAGGTATTAGGTTGGAAAACTACTTAAGCTGGCATGACAAGTGTTGCCTCGTGTAGCTAACGTAAACCTCTTTTATTACTTTAATGTAGTTTTTGTTGTCATTATTGATAATTCACTGTTTTTAGATATTCTTAATAGCTGGATGTAATAGATTAGTGGTATTGAATTTTATTGTCTTTTATAGAAAGTTATATATCTGCTATTGCAGAGGTAGTAGGTTGGCCAGGACACCAGCTACCTGTTGAGATACTACCGCTAGAGATTTGTTGGATATTTTAACTGGCCAGGCAGTACTACATTGGATCCCTCTCTCTGGTTACGGCTCATTTTTTCCTTGCCTACCGATACACCGAATAGTCTGGCTTATTCTTTTCACATTCTCCTGTCCTCATACACCTGACAACACTAAGATTACCAAAGAGTACTTCGTCACTCAAGGGGTTAACTATTCCAATGTAATTCTTCAGTGGCTACTTTCCTCTCGGTAAGGGTAGAAGAGAGTCTTTAGCTATGGTAAGCAGATCTTCTAGGAGAAGGACACTCCAAAATCAAACCATTGTTCTCTAGTCTTGGGTAGTGCCATAGCCTCTGTACCATGGTTCCACTGCCTTGGGTTAGAGTTCTCTTGCTTGGGGCTGCACTCGGGCATGCTCTATCTATCTTGTTTCTCTTCCTCTCGTTTTTATGAAGTTTTATAGTGTATATATGATAGATCTAATTTAATGTTGTTAATGTTATTTTGGTTGTTAATACTTCTCTTGCAGTTTATTTCCGTTTTCCTTTCCTCACTGGGCTATTTTTCCCTGTTGGAGCCCTTGGGCTTATAGCATCATGTTTTTCCAACTAGGGTTGTAACTTAGCTAGTAATAATAATAATAACAATAATATCCGATACTGAGCTGATGGAAGAGAACCTCAGTTTAATAAGGAACTGGAGAATTACGACAACGCCAAACATTCTTCAATTTATTTCCATGACCAACAAATAACAAAGTTTCAAACATCTGTGTTGATAAGCATGTTCCTGGGTAAAGGAAAGTAAAACAATATAGAGCAAGCTGTACGTAAATATTGTAAACAAATAAAATTTAATTTAGAATGGGAAAAGGCATATTCAGGCAATTTTCAACGGGAAATAGAAATTTCTTGGTTAAGTTGTGGTTCTTTAGATTTTATAAAAAATTGACTCGGCTATTCTTATTTAATTTTCATATGAGCCTCTGTATACTATTGATTAGTTACCCAAAGAGAACGAAAACTTACAATCCATGCCACAGGGATTTCTGTTGCTGAACTGCAATGGTTTGGACAAGTTCGGCTGCAAATTCCCTTGTGATCTTGGTAGCGAGAAAAAATGCATTTTTTCTTGGAGCCAATATAAGCTAATTAGCAATTTGGACAGTTAAACAAGTACACCACCATAGACTCAAAGGTCTTTTGCAGCTTTTCTTTATGATTAACAAATCTTTTTATTTTGAAATGATTATTCTAAAATAAAAAGTTGGCAATATTCATTGGCGGAGGTCTGAAATTGCTCATTATTATTATTATTATTATTATTATTATTATTATTATTATTATTATTATTAGCATCAATTTCAGATGTTGCTCTACCTCTCAATGATTATGATGTTTCATTCCTTTGACCGATATGCTACAATAACTGTATTTTTTCCATCATGCTTTTAGACATATTTTTAGATGTTTTTTTTTTTATATAGTTTAATTGTAATGCGTAAGTGGAATAGTGTAAAGAAACCCCGACATTTAAACAGAATGTTCTATTAAAAAATGAAAAAAAGAGCATTAGGCATGGAACTAGGAGGGGATTTACCATACATATCAGATACATCAATACATCACATCCATGAAAGCCTCGTGGCTTCAAAATGGTTTCTGAAACACATATCCTGCGAGTGATGGATTGTACCGCTAGTATATGTCTCAGTAACTGGAATATAATCAGGGCTAACAAGATTAGGATAAACTCCAACTGACATATATTCTATTTTCTACGTATTTTTGTTTTACCTAAGAGTAAAGGAATAGATTCACTGAAATGTAGAATAAATCTTTTTTTGTATTGTTCACTGAACAAAATTTTGACATTTGTAGAAAACAAGAGACGGGAAAATTAACAATTGTATTTGACAGATTTACCTATGTAATGTGGAAGGGTTATAACAATAAATAAAACTAAGTAAAGAACGCATTTTTAGTGTTTTTCGGTGCTTGGATGAAATAATAAACTGATCAAACCTTAAATAACTATTATCCACGTGGTGATGTGAATGTGCCGATTTGCGAGAACGTGTTTTATATTTTGTGACAGTGCTATAGAAACTTTGGTTAGGAACCTATTGTTTTGTAGGGAGTAAAGGCATGTAATGTTCATTTATTTTCACACGATTTTCAGTGCCCCACAATGGATATATAACTGAATTTACTTTCTTTAGCAGTTTGGATTGATACCCAATTTATATGTATGGGACGATTATTATGTTAATGTCATCATTTTTCCCGACTTTATGGTGCCACTCAAAGGTTCAAATTACTAGACAACTTTTAGTTCATTTGATTTTATCTGATTTTTGCAGTTTATAATTATTAGTTTCTCAATAATGAGATAAATCCAATAGTGCAATAGTATCAAGGAATGTCATAGAAATGAGTTGATTATTAGCTTGCTCTCAAATTCTCTATATAAATAAAGTTTTCTTTGTTTTTCAGGTATTTATCTTCAGAAGGTAGGTGGTTTCATGCGGCAGTACTGTTGGAGTCTCATGTTAATCGAAAATTGAGAATTTTTTAGTTTCAGTGTTGATTTATCTCATTATCCTGCTATAATCTACTAAAGTGGACATGATTAAGAATCAAGTATTCATTATAACTTTACAATAAGCAAATAATATAAGATAGTTTTGTCATTTTAATAATACATGACATCCATTCATATCACAGTAGATTAGCTGAATGCACTACACTTTATACCAATCATTAATCTGGTTAATGTAAATAAAATCTTACCTCAATGTACTATGCTTATCAATCTGTAAAATTTTGATTTTCCCTTAAACAAGCTAACGGTGCCAATCACCATGGTAGTTACGAAGCCAGTTAGTAAAATCAAGATAAGTCCTAATGGAACGGGATAATAGATATGTGTCGATGGCCGTAGTAGTTGTGATGCCAAATTTTAATTCCAATTAGCGTTGGTGCCGTTAATGACCATAGTTGTTGTGACGGCAGTTTTCAATACCAAGCGTCAACGACCATGGTAGTTAAGACGTCGATTTTGTTATCGTAATATACAGTATATGCGTGCGATATGTATCTAAGCCCAGGTTCTTTTATAGTGCGTGCAAGGTATAGTCCGTTATGTCGGGGTTCACTTACTATTTATGTCCGAATAGTATAAGTGTTTTATGTTTAATGTTCATACACCCATTTAGTGCCTTAATACTTTTGTGTTAAATATTCTTATATTGTTGTATTTCATGTTTTTGTATTTTTATTTTGCTCTTTTAATTTTGCAGTATGATGGTAGTAATACTTGTAATTTCCATGCATTGTCTTTATTCTATTGATAATGTTTTTCTATTATAGAGAGTGTTTTATACCTTTATTATTTTTACTTATATTGATTATTACATTGTGTTGGTGTTTTTTTTTTTTTTTTGTATTCATCAAAATTACCATTTCACATCATTTTAGTTGTGTAAGATATGAAATAATCATTAACTCCAACAGTACTGGGCATAGAATTACGATTATCCAGAACGTTATAATACTTTGTAATATCTCTCTTTTCGTTCAAGAATTGTATAAAGTAACCAATCGTTTATACCGTATTCACTTCACAAATTAATATTATAATTCAGCTTATATACTTTAATTTTGCTTCGATTGTGTCACGATTATGACAATAATGTCTTAAGATATATCTATATATAATATCAGTGATATATTTACTTTAGTTTTCATATGATTCTCTTTTTGTGACACGAAAATCTAGCTTAGAACTATTTGCAATTCCATACGTGACCATTGCTCTTGCCTTGTTGTTATAAAATCAGTTAATCTTTAGATATATGAGAGTGTCGTTACATTTGATCGACACAATTTTTTAGAGTTTTATGAAATTCTGGATAATCCTAAATCTATTGTCAACGATAAGGGCTCCCAAGGTATGTGAAATTTGTTCGAATTAAACTAATATTGATATTAACTTTCAGGCCGCTTCAAAAACAACCCCGGCATAGCGTTACTTGAGCTTTTATATTAATTTTAGCTTAGTTGATAGCTTTTTTCGATATATGTAACTGTAAATTATTTTTCTATATTAAAAAAAAAGGTAAACCAATTCTTGACTTGATTTAGAGATTAATTAATCCGTAATTATTTAAGTGTCCCGTCTCCATTCCGCTTAACTTTGTACTTGTTAAGACTTTGATTAACTTTATCTAGTTTTAAATTTAGTGTTAACACTAAAAATCAGTTGAAAATTTAATTAGAATAAGTGAAATCAAAGGTCGTTTTATTGTACAATGACATCCTGGGAAAAAACAGCGGAGTCAGCCATCTTTTACAAAAGATAAGTACAAAAATATTTCTTTTGTTTTTACTGATGATAACATGGATATATAATGATATTTGTTTATTAAAAAGCAATATTGTGCCTTCATATGTTTTCTTGTCTGCTTGATAGGATGCTAACGTTGCTCCTAATGTGTGTTCTACTACTGGGTCCAGCGTACTTGGAAGAGTTTTTACTCTGGAGTCGATTGCAGTCTTAGGTATGTTTTCCTAACTATTTTTTAGTAACAGAAATGCATAAAGTGAAAGTCTTAATAACAGTCATTGCCACGTTAAATTTGTTAACATTTATTTATTCCACGTGCATGATATCAGCCGCATGATCTACTATAGTCAAACCATTTTAGGAGCGAACTCGGAGCCCAATTGCGGCGATGCCATTTCGCTTGGGTCATTTTTAAAGCACACCTGGCTTGACCGCTTTAATCTATGGGCGAGCCAAGTAAAGGAGAAAAGGGTCAGCTAATAAGTCATTCACCTGGATTTGAGCTGTCTAAGAATATAATCCTTTAATGTGATACTCTCCCTATATTGCTTCCTTCCCTCTTTTCGTTTTCAACCATGTGGTGACAAGTTGAAACTCTTAGATATAACAAGGAGAAAAATTGTTATAAAAAGATTATCACACTAACAGAAATAATCTTAATTTTCATATGATAAAAATTCATTTCACAATTCTGTTTGATTATTAAAAGACGGGATTCTTTATAAAGGATTTAATCAACTAGGTTTGATATAGTATATTTACATTGGTGATTGTATTGTTTTAGAATTTATCTGATTATTGGACCAAATTTTTGTACAGTTTCATTATCCCTTTTCCATTTAAAAAAACTGATAGACATTGTACGCCATTTTCTTTCTTCTGAGTGAAGAACACGAGGCGGGGAACTCTCCATGGTGTCTAAGGAAGGCTATTTGTGAGACAATGAATGAGGAAGCTAATCTTCAAGAGTTTAATAGGATTTGACCAAAGGTCTCAGTGAACTGACCCAGTGAAGGTGTGGCAACGTGTATGCCATATCTCCTAGTTTGTCGTTTTCCTTCCCTTCTCTTAGTGAAGCGAAGGCATCGGGATTAAGGAGAACCGGCATCGCCGCAAATGAGCTCGAAGTTCGCTCCTAAAATAGTTCTACTATAACTCATGACATTTTCCACATTCTTGAGCCAATCACAGCCTTGCGGGTAAATTAAGGCCTTCTCCAAATTGTTGTGGAACTCTGGGTACTAACAAAACATAAGTCAGCCTATCGGTCAAGAGATATATGTCAAGTTAGGGTATAATTATCTTAAGCAAATTCTAGGAACCCTAAATGCTTTGAAAAAAAGGTGAATAAAAAAAAATACTTGTGAATTATGTGTCCCTGGTTAAGTACGTGTACTATTGTGATGGGTGAATACTGATTTATAATTATGCACATCACTTTTCTAAAGCTTCAAAGATATATGTAGACTTCCAACAGGAAAGTATTTTTTTTTTTTCAATATGTTAAGTATGCCTTTCTACGCGAGAAGCTGAACATTTATATGTTAGTACATAAGGACAAACTATGAAATTATATATTAAGATTTTTTCCGTTAGTGTCGTGGTACGAATACTTGGGGTACCTGGATTTGACCACTGTGGATGCTACCCGAGATTTTACCTTCATAAAGCTGTATTAATTCTTTTAAACCAAACTGTTATTTTTTTTAATAGAGAAAAAATTCTGCCTACCAAGAATTTAACCTCGATTACTTTATCTTATTTCCCACCGTTATCCCTACATTATTAAGTGGTTGGGTACTTGGTGTAACCTCTCCAATGCCTTCTATTAAAGACATCCTCTTCCACCAAACCTTTACTCTCCATGTCATCCTTCATCTTATCTAGACATCTAATTTTCTCTCTCGACCTTCTCCAGCTAACAGATTTCTCTTGAGCCCTAGATTATCAAATATTAATTTATAATTGCTGGTCAAGCCATGCTATTTCATGATGAATATTTGGCATTTGCTGATTCAATGTCCCTGGCTTGATAACTAGATAGAATGCTTTCTCCCTCCGCCATGATGAGTGTTGTAATCACCATCCCTATATCCTTGTCAAGAAGAATGTGTATTACTGTTAGTGTTAAGATGCAAAAGTCTAACATCTTTCCAAATGTAACTCTCAATACTTATATTTTTGCCTAATAAGTAGTTCTATTAAAGTATTTTTACTACCACTGAACTGTAGGTTTCGAGAGCATTGTATAAATATATGAATGTTCTTTCGTCTTCTTAGGAAATATTTTCTTTTATGTTCTAATTACAAACAAAAATATTTGGACCGGTTTCTTTTTCTTGTGTATTATGTACCATAAATAGAAGAGAAAACCGATCAGGATATTAGATAGTAAAGATTAACTTTTAAATTTTTTGCTCAAATGTTTTTCCTAACTTTAATCAAAAAAATTTTTCACTCAGGGAATTAATCGATCATTTTTCTTTCAGATCGATGCTAAACACCTTGACATATTTGTGAAATGTTCTCATTAAGGGACACACTTAAAAGCCGAGTATAGTTTGCAGCCAAATTGATGTTTGTCACGGTAGTGTTGGAGAAACAATCTGCCTAACGTTGAATTCCTCCTGAAATATAGAATCATTGCCATGGTAAGAATTTTATGACTAATTCTGGGACTGGATTTATATATATATATATATATATATATATATATATATATATATATATATATATATAATTGAAGGGTACAAGTATAATATTGTGATATTTTACTATGCTGCCGTGGTTTTGTGCAAATAAGAAACTGATTTGCAAAAAATGTTTAACGGTAAAATTTTTCTAAAGCTGTGATAAGAATATTGTAATTGACTTTGGGAGAAAAACTGCTTTTATGAATTTCTATCTAAAATGTAAATGTCCAGAAGACCATTAGAGGACACTTAGGAATCCGTCTGAAACCTAAGAATACTCGTAACTGTTGAACATTGCATGGGAAAATGCGTGAATATTACATACTGGTGCAAATGATAACCCACCAAAAGCAAGCAATCGCCCTTGATTTTTAAACTCTCAAGATGAGAGAGAAGGCTTTGCTAGAACATCGAGGGAGGCGATATTAAAAAAAACTTGAAAATTCATTTTGTCATTATTTATTAAATCTATCTTAAACATTCCAAAAGCAAAATGTTACATTACATGTTGATGATTTAATGAATTTTGTAGATATTTGAAAGGGAAAGCAAAGAAAGATTATTTATAGGAATTTTGTTTCCAATACGAGCTGTTTTTTTTTTTTTCATTTTCTTTGCCGTTTTGAAAATTATATTCTTTTTTTGGTGTATTATTCCTTTCTATGTATATATGTATATATATACATATATATATATATATATATATATATATATATATATATATATAGATAGGTAGATAGATATATGTGTGTTTGTATATAAGTATATATATATATATATAAATATAATAATAAATATATATATATATATATACATATATACATGTATATATGTATGTATATATATATATATTTATATACATATGTATTTATATATATATATATGCATTTATATATATATATATATATATATATATATATATATATGCATTTATATATGTTACATGTATTTATATGTATATCTTTTATACATATAAATATATATATATATATATATATATATATATATATATATATGTATATATATATGTATGTATGTAGGTATATATATATATATATATCATATATTATAAATATACTTATATATTTATATGTATATATGTATTTATTTATATATATATTATATATATATGTATATATATAGATATGTATATATAGGTATGTATATATATAGATATATACATATATATATATATATATATATATATATATATATATACACACACACACACACACCCTCTTTTCTGAGTGGGGATACTTGAACGTGGTGAAATGGTTTGTGTATCGTCATGATCAGCAAAGCTGTACTAGGTACTGCCACCCATACAAGGATGCTATGCATTAGCCAATCCGCAGTTGCCATCGTGATGAATGAAAATGGCCAAGCCCCAAACATGACTAAAGACATGTCTGAGGCCTTTATCCTGTAATGGACTAAAAACAGCTGCATTCTTGTAGTATATAATTTATACATATATATGCTCAAGCACACACATTATATCTATTGTGTATATGTATATATTTATGTACGTCTCTCATGAAAAACTGCGCTCCAGTTAGTCAAAAGTGTAATAGTAAAGCTGTATTTATGTTGCTCCATTCACTATTTGGTGTTGACACGTGTTTCGAAAAACTTTTTTTGCGTCATTCATCGGAACTACATTGGTTGAACGATGTAATTACTCTTAAGGGCACCTGACACTTGCACGCATTCGTGGGACGCACTGGCACGCATTGATGCGCGAACTCGCGTAAACGAGCCGTGAAAATGTCGTGAACAGTGCGGGAACTAGCGTGCCAGAGCATACCAATACGTGCCATGCGTGCCCAGAACTTTGAAATGTTTAAAGTTTGTGGCACGCATTGGTACGCACTAAATGGCCGTGAAATAGTCGTGAACGATGCCCCAACTGGAGTGAACTGGAGTGAACAGTGCGGGAACTGGCGTGAACTGGAGTGAACGATGCGGGAAGTGGCGTGAACTTTATAATGAAGAGAAACGAAAAGAAAACGAAAAAATTAATGAAAAGGAAAGAAAAATAAACCTAATAAACTTATATTTGCTGTTTTAATGTGAAAAAAAAATGATATCTTATTTCAAACTATTTCTATAACTTTATAATGAAGAGAAACAAAAAGGAAACGAAAAAAATAATGAAAAGGAAGGAAAAATAAACCTAATAAATTTTTATATTTGCTGTTTTAATGTGAAAAAAAATATTACATCTTATTTCAAACTATTTCTATAACTTTATAATGAAGAGAAACAAAAAGGAAACGAAAAAAATTAATGAAAATGAAAGAAAAACAAACCTAATAAATTTTTATATTTGCTGTTTTAATATGAAAAAAAAAATTACATCTTATTTCAAACTATTTCTATAACTTTATAATGAAGAGAAACAAAAAGAAAACGAAAAAATTAATGAAAAGGAAAGAAAAATATAAACCTAATAATTGTTTATATTTGCTGTTTGAATGTAAAAATAAAATGATGTCTTATTTCATGCACACACTTATTTTCCTCTACTACCAATCAAGACCCAAAACTTTTGTTTTAAATAAAAATGAACTGAAAAATAAACCCAAGAAATTTTTAAGTTTGCTGTTTGAATGTAAAAATAAAATGATGTTTTATTTCATCAACATACTTATTCTTCTTTATTACCTTAAAATGAAGAGCAAAACAATTTTTTTCTGTTTGCTGTTTTAATGTAAAAATAAAACGATTTCTTATTTCAACACACTTTTTTCTCTATTACCTTAAAATCAACAGCCTAAAAACTTTTCATGTTTGCTGCTTTTAATGTTAAAATAAAATGCTTTCTTAATACTTGTACATATTTTATGTCTGCTATTTGTATGTAAATCAAATGCTTTCTTATTGAAACAAAAATAAAGGGCAACAAAAAATACAAACGAAAAAGATACGTTTCTTCTCCTGACAGAAAGCATTGTTGTCTCTTCCGAAGCCAATCCAAGAATGTCCTCGCGTTGGAGAAGCCCCGTTTTTATATGGAGTGGCCAATTCGTGAACTGGCGTGAACGATGCGGAATGATGAGCGAACTCGCGTGAACGAGTCGTGAACTTCTCGTGAACTACGCGTGCCAATTCGTGCCATCGCGTGAACGTCGCGTGAACAATGCGCGAACTGAGATTTAGCTAAAATTAGTGCATGGTGCAAATTATGGGGTATGAAGTTGAATCCTAACAAAACTCAAAGTATGATTGTAAGTAGGTCAAGGACGGTGGCTCCTCAACATCCGGATCTCAGTATTGATAATGTTTCTTTAAATTTGTATGACTCTTTCAAAATTTTAGGCGTGATTCTTGACAGCAAATTTACTTTTGAGAAACATATAAGGTCTGTGTCTTCTTCAATTGCACAAAAAATTGGCTTATTGAGAAAGTCTTTTAAGATATTCGGTGATCAATCTATTCTGAAGAAGTGTTTTAATTCTTTTATTCTACCTTGTTTTGAGTATTGTTCTCCTGTCTGGTGTTCAGCTGCTGATTCTCATCTTAATTTGTTGGACAGAAACTTACGGTCTATTAAATTTCTTATTCCTGATCTAGATATTAATCTCTGGCACCGTCGATCAATTAGTTCATTATGCATGTTGCATAAGATTTTTCATAACTCTGACCATCCTTTACATTCAGATCTCCCTGGACAATTCTATCCTGTTCGTAATACTAGGCAGGCAGTTAATTCTAATAGCCAGGCCTTCTCCATCCTAAGACTCAATACTACGCAGTACTCTAGAAGTTTTATTCCAGCTGTTACCAAGTTGTGGAATGATCTTCCTAATCGGGTTGTTGAATCAGTAGAACTTCAAAAGTTCAAAGTTGGAGCAAATGCTTTTTTGTTGACCAGACGGACATGAGTCTTTTTATAGCTTATGTATGACATTTTTGTTGTTGACGTTGTTAATAGTTTATATATGATATGTCTCTTTTGACATTACTTTTTTTAGAATGATTTATTGTTAATTTGTTCTCTTCAGTTATTTATTTCCTTATTTCCTTTCCTCACTGGGCTATTTTTCCCTATTGGAGCCCCTGGGCTTATAGCATCTTGCTTTTCCAATTAGGGTTGTAGCTTGGATAGTAATAATAATAATAATAATAATAACTGGAGTGAACTGGTCGTGAACAGTGCGGGAAAAACACCAGTGCGTGGCAAAAATGCGCGCAAGTGTCAGGCAGGCTTTAGATGCAGTATACAGTACATAAAAACTGGTTGTGAGAAGTTTAAGATACCAAAATATTTGGATACTCCGAATTTAATTAACAAATATTGTTAAATGAAAACTTTAAGATTCTTTAGTGAGAAAGATTTTTTAATTGATCAAATAACTATTTTAAAATTTATTTCAAAGTACATAGTATATGATTTTTCACAAAATTTCACAGAATTACTTGCCCGATCTCACAATCCCTCCCGCTTTTCGACGTAGCTTAAAATTAAATTTTTGCAATGGGAATAACGCGGGTTCTTCAGGAATGGTATCTCTTGTTCAAAGTATATATATATATATATATATATATATATATATATATATATATATATATATATATATATATATACATATTTATTTATAGATATATTGGAATAATAGTACCAGTTATAATATACATGTTTATTACTGAGCGTTCGGAAAATCTGTTTCCATATGGCATCAGAGCCTTAAAACATAGTTTGATAAATACTTAGAACTAAAATTTGAAATTAACACACTGAAACTTAAAAAATTAAAGATACCTTAAAACTTTATTGTCAATCTAAATACTCAATAAAAGATCAAAGCGCCAGCGCTATAAACTCGCATAAATTGAAATTAAACACAAGTTAAGCTCATACGTTGTCCGGCCCAGGGTTGGTTTAACTTGGTGTTGAAATAATGCCTCCATTATCACAAGGTCGATGCTACTCAGCGAAGTGGCCAAGATGGAAAAATTCTCCTTGGACATTGGGTGGTCTTCACTTTGGGAATGGTCTCGGTGAACGACTGAAGTGCTCAGACAATCTTGCACGGTAATGTCTTTCTCAAAGTGATGCATTACAGCGATCACACTTATGTTTGTATATGACACCCGAACAAAGGTCATCTGAGACCCGGTCTTTAAATTTGAAAAATTTGCTCAAAGCATTTGAGGAGGAAAAACGATTTTCAATTATACCTTTCCTATGAGATTAACAGGCTATGCCCCTTTATACAATTGTAAATGGTCACTTAAAAGGCCATTCTAGGAGATTGTCTGAGAGAGTAGGACACATCAGGACAGGGTACTCAGTCTTATTTACTGACAACATCAAGAAATTATCGTACGTGTCAATTGGTAGGCCAAGCTTGCACGTCACTTATGATTTGATTACAGCCCAATTCACTGGCAAAATCGACTCTTTAGCCAAGCGATCAGGAGGAGAAATAGAATTTTCTGCTTCTGTGTAGATATGAAGCAGCTAATATTATAGTAGTTTTCAGCAAAAGGTGTTCGTCCACCTTGTCTCTTGAAGCGCGCACTTTTCCGGGAAAGTGACAAATATTGATGAAAACATTTTTGGCCTGCTAATGGCAATAAATTTTACATTACTGCTGTTTTCTAAATAATTCAAGTTAAAGTTGGATCTCATTATTTCTTGAATGGGTTACCTTGGTAAAATACCAGGACACATTGTCTGATAAGCACCTTAAACACAGAGTAGGGCAATTAGTTACCCCTCATCTCAAAAAAAAAAAAAAAAAAAAAAAAAAGTATAGAAAATCCAGAAGATCATGATCTCATGATTATTGAGAATACTATTACCTGGTGATTGCAACCATAAGTCTCGGTTGATACCCATTTGTTAAGAATAAAAGAGCGTTTAGCCTACTTACTCCTTGGTCCCACCCTTGCTAAATAATGACATAAATTAAAGTGAAAATAATGCTCATATTTTTATCATGTGCTTAAGAACTGAAAAGAAACTTATCTAATATTCTGTGTTAACTAGGCTGTGCCCTGAAATACTATGCAAGTTTATGTTTTTAATTCTGCAAAATATACAAAAATATCCAGTGTTAATATACAACTAAAACTTAAAGGAATATTTATCTAGCATTTCAAATTATTCATCCGAAATGGAAATATTCTGTATGGAGGAAATAGGTTCATGAATATTATCGGAAAAATATTAAATAACGCAATTGGAGTAATATATCACTTGATGGTTTTCATGGAAAATTTCCCATCCTGAAATTCGACGTGGTAATTGGAGAGCACTTGGACTAAATTGGCTTTCCATTTCCATATCAAAATGAATTAAAGATCCCATAAACGTGAAATTGCAGTCTATACATCTGTTTATAAGCTTCACTTTTTTTTCTTAAAAGGAATTGAATTACGTAGGATCTCAAGGACTGACTTTGATTTTCTTTATTGTAACTCTCTGGGCTAATAATTTAGGCATTTTATTTGAACTGGCTGGGCTAATAATTTTAGGTAATAGCAAAGAAAAACTTTAATCGATTTTGTTGAGATAATTTGATTGTGGATATGAAGCTAATAGACATATATGTGTGTATATATATATATATATATATATATATATATATATATATATATATATATGTGTGTGTGTGTGTGTGTGTGTGCGTATCACATTGCTACTTTCATACTATTAATGTGTTGTATGTCCGAATGTAATAAGCAACACTTATGTGTCAGGCCAGGTAGCACAAAATATAAATGCGCAATAGTTATGCAGGATTTCAACATAATGACTACACTTATCCATTCCAGATGTTTTCCAAAGCTAACAGTCATTTCACATTCTACCAAAGGGCGTGAATAACTACATTTGGATTTAGATTAAAGTGATTATAAAGGTTATAGGTTTCAGAAATAAATTCTTTGTTGAATACGGAGCAAGTCCCATTTTTCTGAAGTTCAGTTGATATATTCTGAAAGGGATGAAGAACGTTATCTTAAACTATCAGGTATCCGATTTCATACTTTTTGGTAAAGCCTAAGGATTTTTTTTTTTTTGCTGGATGTCTTTCGTGTTAATGCATTTTGTCTTTTGGTTGTAATAATGAGTTCATGAAATTATATTCGCTTAATTGATTCTAGTTTTGAATGCTACCATACATTAATAAGGTTTTTTTTTTTACCTTTTATCACGCTTCAACTTTAT
The DNA here is from genome assembly GCF_036898095.1 of Palaemon carinicauda. Taxonomy (NCBI): domain Eukaryota; kingdom Metazoa; phylum Arthropoda; class Malacostraca; order Decapoda; family Palaemonidae; genus Palaemon; species Palaemon carinicauda. The sequence goes on from NC_090764.1 coordinate 27,812,339, forward strand.
TCCAAATCTCACTTGTTTGTAGGGACGAGTCGTAATGAATGTAAAGCCTAATACTACTCGGTCTTTCGCAAAATTATATTTAATTTGGTCTTACTTAAGAATATCAGGTCTATGATTAGTCTCCTGGGACTTCTGAATGCTTAGGGTCTGTATTGTAACTTCGTTTTTTTTTTTATTATTATGCTACACTATCCATGATTCAAATAATGCACCACTTCCGTGCTTATAATAAATGCTGCCATTATTGCCAAACACTCCAAATGCAATGGAATATCTAAAATATAAATATTTTAGCAGTAAACATGTTAGACATATGATCACTATTAGAAAACGAATAGAAATTGACATTTCTCTTAGGTATTCAATTTAACAATAAAACTTGTTGAGTGGAACAATTGTTCTACAGTCTGCTATTCTAGTTATGAAAGATAACTGCAATTGCACATGTCACCACTCTGTCATAATATAATTTAATATATTTATGTAAATGTATTACATGTATTCCAGCAGCATTATATTGGTAGCGTGTCAACGTGTTTCCTTTGGCGCTTAATTCTGAATTAAAAAGAAAAAGAAAAAAATACTTTTTGGTTCAATATTGTAATTGATTAACCAATGTTACTGATTGGCGCCAACGCTCTCTCGCTCTCTCTCTCTCTCTCTCTCTCTCTCTCTCTCTCTCTCTCTCTCTCTCTCTCTCTCTCTCTCTCTCTCATCCAGTCCAATTTCTAGAAAACATCAGTTTGGGAATATCATGAAAGTAGAGATTTGATGATCGCTTTTTGATAAACGTACTTTCTTAGAAAACAGATAAAATAACACTCCCTGAATGATCTCGTAAACAGTTTCCAACAAGTAAGTCTCTTTCAATAACAAATGTTGTGTTGATCTCATTTGAATTTGCTTATATTTTTTTTTTTGTCAGTATCATTTTCTGATAGTAATGGTATAATCTTATATTGCTATTTGTCTAAAGTGAGATACCATTAAATATTTTAGTCGTTTCGATAAATGTTAAAATAACGTGTAATTAATAATATATAATGTTAATAAAGACATCAAATAATGTAATAACGAATTCTGTTGTTTTTTGTTTATAACGTTTCAAAATTTGTCTTAAGTGATTTTTTATTGCACTTTAGGAAAGGTGAAAAAAAATTTCCCATTACAATTGGAAACATAACAGATCTATATGCATAATAGATTTAGATTTCTCTTCGCACTCTGTGTGTAAGGTTATTTCAACTTCTGAAGTTTTAATGAGGTTATTTTAAGCCTAAATTAGAAGGATACTAATGAGGCTCATTAAAAAAAGTTTTACCTATTTATATATTTTTCTATTAGCCTCGCAATTTAGGCGTAAGTATCCAGTGATTGATTGTTAAGATAAAACTAACAACTTTTGACTCTTTTACCCTTTATTTTTTGACATTTTAATTCTTAGGTATTGAGGAATTTTTGAAACTTCTCATTGCATATGTGTAATATTTCAATAAATGTAAGACGAATGAGGGATCACTCTTAAAGTAATCGAAAAAAATTCTTATCTGTCCCTTCGCCTTTATATCTAATTTACATATAAATCATTTCACCACTTCAATTGCCTCTCTCTCTCTCTCTCTCTCTCTCTCTCTCTCTCTCTCTCTCTCTCTCTCTCTCTCTCTCTCTCTCTCTCTCTCTCTCTCTCTCATATATATACAGTATATATATATATATATATATATATATATATATATATGTGTGTGTGTGTGTGTGTGTGTGTGTGTGTGTGTGTGTGTGTAAGGGGCAGTTACCCCATGTTGAGGAATAATCGATTATCAAGTCTTGTAGTTTCTTTTTAAATGAAATCGGAAGTCTATATACAAGGTTTAATTATCAGCAATTTTATATATATATATATATATATATATATATATTTATATATATATATATATATATATACATACACTGTATATATATATATACAGTATATATATAGATATATATATATATGCTGTATATATATATATATATATATATATATATATATATATATATAATTTGTTTCATGAACACATCCATAGCAATGTATATATCTTAATTTATTTTATCGGAAGAATTTTAATGTAGCATTAGTTTTTATCGATACATAAAATCAAAATCAATTAGATTGTAGTTCGTAAGTTCAATATCTCGACTACAAAAATTGCCATGTGATTTGTAATCATACAAATACACATCTCTTCCACCATGTTGTCTAATTTCTCAATATTGACATCAGTGTATCTGCAATGTTTTCCCATAGTTGGACATGGGAGTTGAACATTCTCCCAGACCGGAGAACCGGGCCATATAACCCAAAATCCGTAACTCCAAATCCAGTTATCCAGGAAAAATACAGAACCTCACTCGTCCATAGCACTTAAGTTCAGTGATGTTGTATCTACAATTCAAAGTTGCAGAGCCGTGGGTGTAAATCAAACAAGGGACCAACAGTTAACGAATTTCCAACACTGCCAATATCTGATCTCTTCATGCTCCAACAGGGAAAATAGCCCAATGATGAAAAGAAACAAGGAAATAAATAAACCACAAGAGAAGTAATGACCAATTAGAATATGTAATAAGAGTAACAACACTAAAGTAAATCTTCCATAGGTAAATTATGAAAACTTTAAAAAACAAGAGGAAGAGAGATAAGAAAGAATAGTGCCCGAGTGCACCCTCAAGCAAGAGAACTCTACCCTAAGACAGTGGAACACCATAGTACAGAAGCTATGGCACTACCCAAGACTAGACAACAACGGTTTTTGTAGTGTGCTTCTCCTAGAAGAACTGCTCACCATAGCTAAAGAATCTC
>NC_090764.1:27825177-27852677 GCF_036898095.1 Palaemon carinicauda
TTAAATCAATACTTCTCCTTTCGTCATCTGCTTCACGCTTCACCGTCCTCAACCGTGTAGGTCTGGGTCTTACAACTCTTCTAGTGCTTTGTGTAGCCCAGTTGAACTTTTGGTGAACTAAGGCCGATTCACACGACCCGTTTCTTTCCGACAGGCTGGCCGTCGATTATCCGGCGTCTAGCTTTCTTGTGTGTATTCAAATGCAACTGTTCACACGACCCGTTAGGCTGACGGTGGCCCTCGGTCGTCAGCTGTCCGAGTCGGCTCGGCTTCCTTTCCAAGAAACCTCGTTCGATTTGGCGGCCGTTAGCCATCCGTCCCAACCAACGGGTGGATAATGTTTTGTGTGAACGAGGACCTGTATCGTACCCGTTCGTTTCATGGCCTACAACCTGGACTTTTCCTTATAGTATAGAGTCAGAAATTAGTTAGTTTGTTGTTGACACCATGTATGAGAGGTTAATTGAACTTTTTCATGGGTATGAGGAGATGTTTGACATGGCAAACGAGATGTTTAGAAATAATTTACATACAGAAAAGATATGGAAAATGACAGGAGAGGTGTAAAATAAAACAGGTGAATTTATCATAATTTTAATATTCTTGGCATGGTGTATAAAGTATAATGAAGTTGTATAACTTATTTTATCAACACAGTTATCAACCAACATCTTATAGTGTCAAAATTACCGTAATTTACTCGGTCCTCATGTGACAGAGTCTAAGTAAACAATGAAAACCTCGTGCGGGTAAACGGATACGGAACGCCTCATGTGAATGTACATTTCGACAGCGGTTAGCTGGCTAGCCTGTCCGAAAGAACACGGGTCGTGTGAATCGGCCTCTAATCTCTCTTGGGGAGTGCGAAGAGCTTGCCCAATCCGTCTCCATCTGCCCCTCACCATGATCTCATCCACATATGGCACTCGAGTAATCTCTATTAGTTTCATTTCTTCTAATCCTGTCATGCCATTTAACTCCCAATATTCTTCTGAGGCCTTTTTTTCTCAAATCTACAAAATCTGTTGGATATTGTTTCAATGTTATACCACAACTCATGTCCATACAGTAACACCGATCTCACTAAATTTATATATACCCTGATTTTTATATGTAATTTCAGGCCATTTGATTTCCAAATTTTACTTAACCTAGTCATTGTCTTATTTGCTTTTTTCAATCTTTCATTAAACTCCAATTTTAGACCTGGGTTAGAGATCATAGTTGCTAAATATTCAAATGATTCTACCTCATTAATCTTTTCTCCTTCCAATGATATTTCATCTTCCATTTTACATTCCGTTCTCATCATCTCTCTTCTTTCTATTTATCTTGAGCCCAACCTCCTGTGATATTTCATGTTTTGTGGTAAGCAAGCATTGCAAATACTGTGGTGTTCTGCTAACAAGGACAGCATCTTTAGCATGTTCCAGATCTGCTAAATTCATATCTCCAATCCAGTCCAATCCTTCTCCACCATCTCCGACTGTTCTACGCATTACAAAATCCATGGGGAGGATAAACAACATAGGTGACAGCACATTCCCTTGGAGTAATCCGCTGCTCACTGGAAATTCTTTTAATAAGACTCCATTAATCATGAACTTTGCACTAACTATGCTCATGAACAGACAATCGAATTTACATATTGAAGATGAACATTATGATATTGCAGGAGACTCCACAAAATTGGCCAGTGCAAACTATCAAAAGCTTTTTCATAATCCGCAAATGCCATCAACAGTGGATTTCTATATTCTACACATTGCTGTACAACATGTCTTTAAATGAAAATTTGGTCAATACAACTATTACCTTTTTTTAAGCCCGCTTGTTCATCTCTCAGCTTTTCATCAATATCTCTCTTTCAAGCCTCTTTCGAATAAGCATACTCTACATTTTCATGACAATTGACGTAAGTGTGATGCTTCTTTAATATTCCCTTCATATCTCTTATTCATGACCTCACTAAAGTGCTGCATCCAACGTTGCCTTTCTTTATTCTTGGTTGTTATAACAGATCCATCTCTCTTTTTTGATGGGTATATGCTTCATCTTTGCCCTCATGGAGATTTTATTAATAATTCTGTGAGCAATTATTGCAACTCCCTGAATTCATAGCTTTGTCAGCCTCATCTGCTCTACTGTCTAAATATTTTTTTACAATCACTCCTGGCTTTTCTTTTGACCTCACTATCAATACTGGAATACTTAGCCTGCTCTACACCTTTTACCCCAAGTGCAATTTTTGTGGTTCTTGTATGCAATTTTAATGAAATTGGTTGTTCACATAATGCGTTACACAACACATTATAAAATCAAGAGTGCCTAGTCCCAACCTAGGAAATGTTCCTGTTTCACTGCTCAAAATCGGGAAGTGATGTGAAAAAGATAACCGAACTTGAATCTTTGAGGAAAACTTGTAAAGTTTCCATCAAAGAGCATTAAGATAACAATTTTAGCTTTCAGTTTTATAAATTCAAAACAAATTGGATAGGTGGGACACTAGGAAAAACATAATATTTTCAAAAGTGCTTTTTTATTTTAATACTTTAAAGTTTTGGGGATTTATAAAGTGACTTTAAATATTATTTTTTTCAATATGGGGATAAGGTTGTATCATTGTTGTCAATTTTTTTCATAATTTTTATGTGATTATTTATCATTTTGTAATTAAAGCTAGCTTTCCTCTTTCAGGATAAGTTGGCTAAATTGATTTTTGCACAGAGTAATTTCCCGATCTGAGAAGCTGCACGTCTCCTTGGAATAATGGAACCTCCAATTAAGAATCATGTTCTTGTCGTATATCAAGGTAAGAATGAATAGTGTATTACAGGCCATATATAATTACCGTATATTGATGGGTTATTAATGTAGGGCTTTCTGCAGAGAAATAGACCTACATGAAGGAAACAATTGTTTACTTTTCAGTGCGATATGCTTCATTTTTTCTGCATTAAGATGATGCTCTGAAGAAAAAGAATTATTTAATCTTGAAGAGTTTCTGACTTCATGGCATATGTAAATATGTGAATTAGATTTATTATTATTTCGGTAGAAATAGGTGGCTTGTGTTAAATTATACAGGTCTGTCTTGTTAAAACTGTTCTTTGTATGTATTGTAATAGGCACCAATTAACTTCTTTCATTTCCCAATACTTGGGATACGATTTCTTAGATCCTTAAATCTTTAAAGGAAGTGGATGATAACATTCCTTTTTACGGAAGAAATCTTCATCTTTTATTTATTTTTTTGCCATAAAGATGGTATTTGAGCCTTAGTAAAATCTCTACCACGTCCCTGGTATATCTTACGACAATTTATTCACCGTACGTACCCTATACTTGATTTTCAAAAAAAAATTTACCCTTAAATGCTCGATAGTTCTGTTTATTGAATTCTCAACACTATTGAATTTAAAATCTTAACTGAAGATTACTTGAGTTTATTTCTGTGATAGCCATGTATCTTACTGTAACTGGAACTATATGAAATCTTTTACATGTTTACACATGGAAAACCCTTAACCATGCAAACTAGAGTAGTTATTGGTGACGTGTATAGCTAGATAACGAGATGCTGTTAAGTAATTGAGTTGGTATAAAAAAAAATCTGGATTCAGAATAATAGAAGAATATACTTTAATGCTAGTCTAATATTGATGGAATAACGCATAAATAGAGCCATATACTAGTGATAAGTTTTGTCCGTAGAGCAATTTAAAGATTTACTCCTCCCTCTCTTCCGACAGAAAGTTGTTTAAATTGTCCTAGTCAAAACAACTTAATTGCGCCTTTCATACTTCAGTTGTTGAATTTTGAATTAACGCTTTGTGCAGTGAAGCTTTCCTCGTATTAGCCACTTAGCACAATTACTTAGAAGCCGCTTGTGAAATCCTGCACCTACTGCACCATTCATCCCAATCTTGAACAAACTTGAGACCCTCCTGAATATTAAGGACTTATCCTATTCGATTTAGTCCTATCGAAGTCCACCTCATCTGTTGCAACCAAAGTCTATAGAAAGGTAGATCTTGGTGGCATCCTTGGTCTTTGGAATTACCGTATTTTCGTCCATTCTTTTCACATAACCGAACTCATTCAAAAGATTTTGGTCCATCAATTCGTGGGTTTCTACCATCTTAACCTTTTGTCATCACTTCTACGCGTTTTCATATTTCTCCTCACAATATTCAGGTGCCTGGCAAGACCCCCCCCCCAAAAAAAAAAAAAAAAAAAAAATCTTTTCTCCTCTCCTAGGGGTCTTGCCATAAGTTCCTAAATTAACAGATAAAAAAAACCATAAACCATAGACTTTTTTAAAGTAAAAGTTTCTCAGCCACCACAAGGAGTTAAGAGGTGCTCTTGGTCTCGTTGGAAAGAACTCTTGGTCCCGTGACGTATAGGGGGTGTGGCGATGGGGCGATGAGCGTACCCCTCCCTATAAGGGGTAGGGACTCAAAAGGCACAAATAAGGGGTATGCGTATCTCAGGAACTGCGAGGAGTAATGAGGTGTTCTTGGTCTCGTTGGAAGTCTCGGGGTCCCTGTGTATGGCAATGGGAGAGATGAGTGAACTACGCCAAGGTATAGGGGTAGGGACGCGAAGTCTTGAAATAAAAGGATATGCTCGTCTCAACAACCACAAGAAGTAAAGATATGTTATTGGGCTCGTTGGAAAGGTCCTAAGATCCTAAGTATGGCGGTGGAGGAGACGAGTGCAATACTTCAAGGTATAAGGGACAGGACGCTAAAATAAAGGGTATGCGCATCTCGGGGGACCACAAACAATTCAGAGGTGTTCTTTGGCTCGTTGCAAAGGTCTAAAAAGGCTCGTTGTATATAGCACCCGACCCAACTCTTAGCCACCTTTTCGGGGTGGTGATTTCTAAACAGCGTTTTGGGTGACATATATATGTATGTGTATATATATATATATATATATATATATATATATATATATATATATATATACATCTATATATATGTATATATATACATATATATACGGTAAATATACACACACCATTAAACTCCAGAAAATCTGGTGTATTATAAATTGAGCAGAGCACCATTCACACTAAAACTAGAGTAAAATGATTGATCTATATGTAGTAGCTTTCGTACCTCAGATTTATTGAAAATCTTAATTATGTTTAGTTAGTTCATGTGTGATGATTCACAAATAAAACAAATAATTTATCTGCATTGTAGAATAAATGTAAGGAAAATCTACGAATAAAAATAATTTATTACGGAATCATGCAAAGTATGAAAAACAATTCTCTCTCTCTCTCTCTCTCTCTCTCTCTCTCTCTCTCTCTCTCTCTCTCTCTCTCTCTCTCTCTCTCTCTCAAAGCCGATTCGCGTAACATGACAGAAACCCCGACAATTGACTTGAATTAAACTAATTTGGCTGAAGTAGATTGGGTTTCTCGTGTATAGCTTCGGTACTAAAGGAAACAAACCCGTTTTATTAGATTATCTTTCTGTAGAGAGAATCTCCCAGGAGGTCAGTGCCACTGAACTCCACTTTCCATATCACATGTACCTGGATGAGTTCGGTAAATATTAAATCCTCATGCTTGACGAAGCCTCATGAAATGCTCCATGGGAATATTCGTTTCGATCTTTTTCCTTCTTATACGAAATTCCTGTCAACTTTGGGCGTTATATATTAATTGAATTTCTTCTTTATTTAATTTATCTCCTTTACGAGAAACGTTAACGAACACATCAATAGTCCAATGGTACTCCTTATCAGCCAGCACTCACTGGCTCTCCATATTTCCCTTATTGTAAATCATCATTCTTCCTTTCTTGCAACCACTACTTTTATTCTTTTCATGCCATCAAACCACATAAAAGACTTCAACCATCTTTTCTTTGTATGTTTACCTATCTACACTTTCTATTCGTATCTCTTTAGTTTTGTTATCTTTACAAGTCACGCTAAATACAGACCATAGAAGGAAATCGTAATATGTCTGTATTCCTTGTAATAGGACAACCCTACCGAGAGAGTATTCCTGTAACGTAGATCGTAATGAAAAGAGAATATCATGTTCGTAAAGATTAAGTGTAATGAGATTGAAGAAAATGACAAAAGACAGTATACTTGTTTTGTTTTTTAGGGTGTTCTTTCGTGAATAAAATATTTTGAATGATAGCCTGGTAGAAAGAGCATACAATGCGGAAGATTTACCTGGAAGGGGGGAGGTATATGAAACTATAACTAAAGTGGCGGGTGAAAGAAGCTCTCTTCTCAATGCACGTATCTACATCAAAATATTTTGGACAGCATACCTTTAAGACTCCCCTGCTGAAGATATGAAGAAGATTCTGACCTGTGGATTAACTGATTTAGCGTGTCCGACTAATCCTGTCCTTTTTATGAGACGTGTTTGATAATTAACTCTTAACCTTCGAACCCCTGATCATTTCCCTTTATATAGTTTTAGTGTTCAGTTTACTGGAATTTCTTGCAATCACAATTTTATGTGCATTTTACTTCCCTGATGACAACCTAGTACGTTATTTTTCTCTCTCATATATATATATATATATATATATATATATATGTTTGTATGTATATATATATGTATGTATATATATGTATGTATGTATATATATGTATGTAAGTATATATATGTTTGTATATATATATATATATATATATATATATATATATATATATATATATTTGTATGTAAGTATTTATATGTATGTATATATATGTATGTATATGTGTGTATGTGTATATATATGTATATGTGTATATAATATATATATATATATATATATATATATATATATATATATATATATACACACACACACAATTAAAGATAGGACATGTGGGTTTTACGGTGAAATGTAGGTGTGTCCCCTCGGCCTGCAAACACACCTGTCATGTAGGGCAGGAAGGATCCAATCCTTTTCCCGTCTCGTGACCGTCATAGCTTTACCTTTAATAATTCTGACTTTATCGTCTTTTCATCATAAGGGAATTAAAATTCTATATCAAAAAAGAAATATATTTACAAAATATTTTATCAATGCTGCATACAGAAAACAAACAAGTACAAATTCATTCAAGGAATGAAGACATGATAGAAACACTCAACCATGGTAAGGGAATCTAGAATCTTATCCTATTAAACTGCTACAAGCAACAATTATCAGATTAATATAAGATGTGTAGATGCTCTCATAAAAGCGAATTTAATTAGTGACCACTGAAGTGAATCTGTCAATTCCTGTGGCATTAAAGCAGAGGGGGACTGAAGCTTATCCTGCGAAACAGCCAAGGAGGTTTGCAAAACAGCTACAAGAAACAATTACCAGACTAATTTAAGACGTGCAGATGCACTGATAAAAGGAAAATTATCTACTGGACTTTGAAACAAATCTGTCAACTCCCGAGGCAATACAACCGGGTAGGACAGAAGTTTATCCTTGAAATAGCTAGAAACCAATGAGGTTTAATACAAACCCTCCTTGCAACAAACAATAATTATCAGATGAATATAAGACTTAAAGATACACTCATAAAAGGAAATTACCTACTGGCCACTAAAATGAATCAGCTTAGTATAAATTTGGCGACTTTGCATTTTATTTTGGGCTAGCAATTTTGCTGTAAAATGCTTGGCCGCATATGTATATCTGACCTGGAGATACTTTTCAGGTACTGCATATAAAATTGATGAAAAGTGAATTATTATAAAGGGTTTGTTTAATTATTCATGTGATGGTTTTCTGAGTGCATCCATATGCAAAACACGAATTATGCATCCTTTAATTAAGCAATGAAAGGAGAGCTTGTGTCCTCCCTAAACGATTATTCGAGTTGAATTGAACTACTAGAGACATCTTCACTTATTAAACATCGTGAGCTACCGTGCTTTGGTGGGTCACGCCGCAGGCGACAGCGCATTTTGCTTTACACGCGGGTCTGCTTCACAAATCCGGGAATAGGTCACCTCCAGGTAATGCTCCATGGATTATGACTGACTGAACGAGGCCTCCCACCTTTAAGACCTTAATTCATCTTCTGTTTTAGGACTTCTCTAGTCCGCGCTGTCCACGTAAAGTGACTGAAATCGTCAGACCTCGACACGATAGATTCTGTGCCTTACCCGCCACTTTGGTTTGGTTAGACTATTGGGGTCATTATTTAAGACGTGCTTCCTTTGACTCCATGAAACAATATTGTTTACAAGAAAGAGCTCCAGATCAGAAAGCTGAGTGTTCGAGTCATTCCGAGGTCACCTATTGTGCGAGGTGGCTGTTGGGTAATAACAGAGGCGAGTAGAATGCTACTGTGTTTATTTAACAAGACAGCGAGGTTATATACTGATAGTTGAGAGCAAGAATGACACAAAATTCACGCAGTATATACCATACAATAGGGAGCTTGAACAGGTATCTATTAGCAGTGCAGGGAGAACGACATATGATAAAAGAGCAATACAGTTAGTGTACAAACATGTATGAAACATGTGCGGTACAGAACATATGATATTGGTGTGCACAAGTGTACAGCTCTATGCAAGATTCCGTAGTTTAAATTGTGTACGTTAGGGTTGTATTTCTTCCAAAGAAGTCTCCAACATTATGAGAAACGGGTTTTATGGGTAACACCTGGTTGAGCCTTCATCTATAAGAGTAAAGGTGTATATGATGTATGCATATTCAAGTATAATACTGTTTATGATATATGCTCTTTAAATGTTTCTATGACAATTATATAAATAATTATCATGCAATTATGGTGCGACTTTATATTCTGACATATTCGCAGGGGAGAATGAAAGGGGTCAGAAATCTTAGTAATATTGCAATGTAGAGACACACTTAACAATGAAATTAAGCCTTAGTAATCTCCTCTATATAATAAAGTTTCTGATATATATATATATATATATATATATATATATATATATATGTATATATATTATATATATACAGTATATATATACTTTAGAAGTATATATATATATATATATATATATATATATATATATATATATATATATATTACACACGCATATATATATATATATGTATGTATATGTGTCATATATAAATATATATATATACATATATATATATATATGTATATGTGTCATATATATATATATATATATATATATATATATATATATATATATATATTGTGCTAGGCAGTATACCTTAGCAATGCATGTGCCAACAGTTATACTCGTATAAGCGAATGAGCAATCTGGTGGAGTAATGAGAGCTTTGGGTGTTGAGAAAATCTCCCCCCGCACCCATAAATCCTGATGAAGTTACTTGCAGCTGGGGGACGAATTAGGTTTAAGGTGTTGGTCTTTTCGACTTTTAATCCTGATGCCTGGCGGTTGATCTTACTAGAATTAATGTGGACTGGCCGGGGTCACTAGCCTAAGTTAGATAGGCACTGTGCATCACAATGAACTGACTATTCTTTGATGTATCTAGTCAATGAATCCTCTATGGATTTAATCAGTCAATGGAAAGAGGAGATGACAGATTGGGCCCCCGGTCCCGGCTGTAGCGGGGTACTAAGATTCTCCCGGTTTATAAGTGTATTGGTAGCGATCACCAGCTCCTCATTTCCACACTGAAATTAAAACTAAAAGCACCCAACAGAAAGGTATATTGAATACTTAGTTTTGATACAACTAAGCTTTAAGAGGACGAGCAGAGAGAAACATTGGAAATTGAATGTAGGAATCGATTTGTAGTGTTAGACTTTTAAGAGAGGAAGAGCAGACAATTAATGAAGAATGGTGTGATATTAAGAAAATATATCAGTCAGTTGGTAGTGAAGTCTTGGGACACGCAGTTGCGAGGAGAAAGCCATGAATATCAAATGATACTTGGGAGACTATAAAAAGGAGACAAAGACAGAAATTGATTGTTGAATGTTTTCGGGGATGAAATGAAAATTTCAAGGCAGAGCATGCTAAGTATTCCAGTATTGATAGTGAGGTCAAAAGAAAAGCCAGGAATGATTGGGGAGAATATTTACAGTAAAGCAAATGAGACTGGCAAAGCTGTGTATTCAGGGAGTGGCTATGGTGTAAGAATTGCTCATAGAATTATTAATGAAATCTAGACTGGGGAAGAGAAGAAGCATGTACCCATTAAAAAGAGAGATGGATCTGTTATAACAATAGAAGATGAAAAAATGCAATGTAGGATGGATGGGAGATACGAAGGGAATAATTTGATTTATATACCTGAAGCTGATGAAGACCTTGATGTGCCCATGAATGGATTCAGTGTGTTTGAAGTCGAAGCTATCAATAAAAAAATTCAAGAGATGGAAAGCCCCTGGATACGATGGAATAACTGCCGAGGTGATACTAGTAAATAATTAAGTGACTCCCAGAATACAAGATTATTTTGTAGAATGTGGCATGAAGATGCAAAACCTGATAAATAGGAGTTGAGAGTGTTAGTGAAAATGGCAAAAAAAAAAAAAGAAAGACCTGACTGATTGTAATAATTACAGAGGCATATCACTTACGTCAGTTGCTATGAAAATATGTAGTATGCTTATACTATGAGACTGGAGAGAAAGATTGATGAAAAGCTAAGAGATGAACAAGTAGGATTTGGAAAAGGTAGAAGTTGCATTGACCAAATGTTCATTTTGAGACTTCATGTACAGCAATGTGTAGAATATAGAAATCCACCTTTGATGGGATTTTTGGACAATTGAAAAGCCTTTGATAGTGTGTCCTCTTAGATATGAGAATTTGATTAAGTCTGTTTATACGCATAGTGAGTGCAAAGTTAATGATAATGAAGTCTTATCAAATTAACTTCCAGTGAACAGTGGAGTACTCCAAGGGAATGTGTTGTCACGTATGTTGTTTATCCTCCTCATGGATTTTGTACTTTGTAGAACAGTCGGAGATGGTGGAGAAGGATTGGACTGGATTGGTAATAGGAAATTAGCAGACCTAGAGTATGCTGATGATGCTGTCCTTGTTAGCAGAACACCACAGGATTTGCAATGCTTGCTTACCAGAATGCATGAAATATCAGACGAGGTTGTGCTCAAGATAAATAGAAGAAAGGCAGATGATGATGAGAACGAAGTATGCAATGGAAGATGAAATATCATTGGAAGGAGAAAGGATTAATGTTATACAATCATACAAGTAAGGAACTAGGATCTCAAATACAGGGTCTTTAGCATTAGAATTTAGTGAGAGATTGAAAAAAAGCAAATAAGACAATGGCTTGGTTGAGTAAAATTTGGAACTCAAATTGCCTGAAATTACATATAAAAATCAGACTATATATCAATTTAGTGAGATCGGTGTTACTATATGGACATGAGTCATGGTATGACGATGAAACAATCTCCTATAGATTTAGTAGATTTTAGAACAAAGCCCTCAGAAGGATATTGGGAGTTAAATGGCCGGACAGGATTAGAGTGCCATATGTGGATGAGATCATGATGAGGGGTAGATGGAGATGGTTTGGGAATGCACTCCGCACTCTCCAAGAGATATTTATTCACTAAACGTTCAGCTGGGCTCCACAAGGCACTAGAAGAGTTGGAAGACCCAGGCCTACATAGCTGAGGACTATGAAGCGCAAAGTAGATGATCACTGGGGAAGTATTAAATTAAAATCTCAAGAAAGAGACGACTGATGTAATCTAGCCGAGTCCTATTTGCTTCAATAGGCGTAGGAGGAGATCATAATTATGATTTGTCACGGTAAGCGGTAGTTACTCGGAAACTATAGTTTCCCACAAATTGCCCAATCCGCCATGTGGTAATTAGGAGGGGGGGGGGGGAAGCGGGTGGGAAGGATATAATGAGTGATTGCGCATGTATGCATATCTATATAGATATTTAGCATTTTTTTTTTTTTGTCGCGTACACTAGTTCAATCATAGCCTTCCAAGTTCGAACATAGTTGAAAATATAATTTCCGAAATACCACGCAATTATAAGACACGAAATTATGGGATACAAATTGCGATGGATATAGAAGGAAAGATAGTAGTTCACTTACCATTGGACCCACTCGACATGAGATAGCAAACGAAGTTTCCTTGAATACGAACCTTTCCACAAGGTTTAATCAAAAGTTCAAACAAAACTTCCAAAGAACACGAGATTGTTTCAATCGCATCTCAGCGCATCCGGGACGAGATTTGTACTTGAATTTATACTTGAGAAAAGTTATCTTGTGACAGTAATATTTGTATTTGCTATACAATGTATGATAGAATAACAAAACTCCGGAACTTTACAGAAACCCAGATATGTTTCGAATCAAAAACAAATTCCTGTGTCGCATTTCGTAAGGAAAAATTCAATTATCAAATCGTATATCTATCTGTATATATATATATATATATATATATATATATATATATATATATATATATATATATATGTAAATGTATATGTATATGTATATATACATATATACAGTATATATGTATAGATATATATATATATATATATATATATATATATATATATATATGTAAATGTATATGTATATGTATATACACATATATACAGTATATATATGTATATATATATGTATGTATATATATATGTATATATGTAAATATATATGTATATGTATATATACATATATACAGTATATATATGTATATGTATATGTGTATATATATATATATATATATATATATATATATATGTATATATACAGTATATATGTATATAGTATATATATATAACTGTGTATATATATATATATATATATATATATATATATATATATATGTGTGTGTGTGTATGCATATTATGAATATATAAAAATTATAGAAATGCATATTATATATATTTATGATGTTTCCTTGTTCCTTCGTTTGTTGTTTAGTTTTCCGATTTTATGTTATTCATTGCCTAGCCTTTAATTCTAATTATCATATGTTTTCTTATAGTATCCTGTCACGTGTACCGTAATATATGAAAAAAAATCTTATAATTGATGACTGCTCTTTTTTTTAGATTTGAATTGTATTTTGTAATACTCTCATAAAAAAAGACAAAGGAGTCCGTGCTATTCCGTGTTTATGTTTATTCAAATATTTTTAGCCTTTTTAACATAACTTTACTTACCAAAAATGTTGTTCTTAAATTACTTGCTTGCACGCCACATCTGCAATTTTTAACAATACTCTCTCTCTCTCTCTCTCTCTCTCTCTCTCTCTCTCTCTCTCTCTCTCTCTCGATAGGTATATTTTACCTTCCAGATATTCTGTTACGTTTTCATACCAAACGGGCTAGTCGGGCAGTAACGTGAGCCTCAAGGGTCTCATCTTCTCTTATTCTAGCTCCTAGGATCACAAGGCTTAAACAATGGCAACAAAACCGAAAACAAGACTCCGGTCGTATATACAAGAGTTTACATCACGTCATACCAGAGGAAAAGTTGCGTCTTATTTGTGGCTAGTAATATCTTAGTTAATCAATCATTTTTTATCCACTCTCTCTCTCTCTCTCTCTCTCTCTCTCTCTCTCTCTCTCTCTCTCTCTCTCTCTCTCTCTCGTAGAACAGAGGAAAACCTTGTACGATCGTAGGACGATGTAGGAACGTCACTCCATAGTGTATCTTTGTTGTCATAGAAATATAATGAGGTATTAGCAAATGCTGTTTGTCGCAGCTGGAGGTCATGGACGAAAAGAAAAAATAGGTAACACGTACGTGATTATCGCTTCTTTAAAACTTTTACTATCATATAATAAAAAAGAGCGGGCTATAAGCCCATTTAAGTTCTCTCTCTCTCTCTCTCTCTCTCTCTCTCTCTCTCTCTCTCTCTCTCTCTCTCTCTCTCTCTCTCTCTCTCATATTAGTTCATTTAGCTGAAGTATTTTGTAGTAGAAATAGACAACACGCTGGTAACCAAAGAATTTTCTGCATGCTGTACACTTTCTCATGCGAGTGTCGGTATTTACCGATGACCTGTTAATTTTGTTACATCGGATGAAACAAATGCATGGTTTTATCCACCTTACAATATGCTGTATGTGCTTGGAAAATGCACTTAATCATCTACATTATAAAACAATTTTATTCCGATACATTAATTTGAATTGGAGCAAACATGTGACTGTTGGTTATTCGTTGACAATATGTGTGATGTTAAAAAAATCATATTCCTTGCAAATCGCAGAGAAAGTGAATAAGTAGATTTATTTTGCTTTTAAAGTAGATAGTCACTGCGCATCACAAAGAACTGGCTATCCTTTGATGAATCTAGTCAATGAATCCTCTATGGATGTAGTCAGTCAATGACTGGAGAATTCTAATCGAAGTCCTTTGTGTTAATAGGCGTAGGAGGAGATGATGATGATGAAAGTGCGTAGGCAAATGGTATTCTAAATGTTCCTATAAACGCACTGATGGTGTTCTTTTACACTGTAGTGCTTTGTCCATTAACTTTGTGTACATAGATATACTATTTTGTAGCATAAACACACCGGCTGTCTTTTTATCATGAGCAATATACTCAGAGAAAAGAAGAGGGATTATAATGCTTTAAACATATATAATCTCGGTCCCGGTTAAGTCTTAATCATTAATGATTCGAACATGGTTACCCCAGTGATGGGGATCTTATTTCGTTATATCGTTAGTGTATAAACATAGAACATTAAAAGAAAATAAGCATGTAAAAATTTTCTCGAAAATCTCATGAATATTAATTTCAGTTTTCGTAAGCGTGATTCATTGCAGGATCGACCGTAAAGCCAGGTTCGAAGAAATATTTTGCAGAAAATTAACTTATGGGTAATTTGTTTGTTCACAGCACTCTCAAGTGGAAAACTAATCTCATAATTCATGAAACAGACGTGAAATCGTTACCATGGATCGCCTGCTATTGCTGAGATACGGTATATGAAATTTTTAAATTGGTTTCTGCTCTACGGTTCTAAGTTTTCTTTCTCTTATCATATACCCATCTTATCAAATTTTTGCCTTATGTGTTAGCAATATCATAATAAAATTATTATGAATGCTTCATATTTACTATGAATATTCTCTCATTTGTACATTTAGTTGCATTAATATGTCTACAGTATTTGTATTTGTTTAACCAAGGCATGGCAAAATGAAGGCAGATTAATACTGTACTTCGCTAACTTTTTCGCTTACCCCTTACCATGGTGCAAAATAGAAGCTTTCTCCTTTCTCTACAAGCTTGTCCATATTTTGGGTCACTGTAATGGGTCTTCAACAACACCCATTTCCTTCGATCTGGTGTATCTTCCGCGTTCTATGCCAACTCCCTATCTCTCTTCACACTGTCAATCCATCGCAATGTTGGTCTCCGTAACCTTCTCCCACCTGGTAGTTCCATATCCATCATCTTCCTTATGTGAATCTTTTCAGAATCATATTTGATTTGAGCCAAGGAGGTATAAGTCATCTGATCACAGACTGTCTATCAGTTCATGACCTGGATGAATATAGTTATGCGTTTAAATAAGTAACCAAATATAATAATGAAATAAAACAGAAACTAGGTATAATGTTCTAAAGAGAAATTTAGTAAATATATGCCATATTGTATTGCTAATACAAAGCATGGCAAACAAAAGATTCAAAAGGGCGAGGCTAGGAAAATAATAAACGTTGACAAAATCACTGCTGCCGATCACAAAAACAAAACAAAAAATCTTCTCATGAAACGCTGCATATCTCTCAGTAACAACAAACAGACCATCCATGGTGACGATTTCACGTTTCTTTGATGAATTGCGGAATTAGTTTTCCGCTTTCAAGGACCGTGAACAAATATATTTTTTCTTTACCCAGCCTCGTTGGTATGCATATGCCGTCATTTTTTCATTTTTCATTTTGATTCAGATTTTTAACACATTCTTGATACAGCTATAAGGTATCAAATTTAAAGATGAAGCGTGGAACACCGTGAAATTAGTCGAGTTAAATTTTCATAGATTAAGTGTGTTGTAGTCAACATTTTGTGTGGTTTTATGGTATTAGGATTTGTATTAAATCTTCAATTGTCAGTAGAATAGGTTTGTTGCTTGTCAACTTCAAATAAAGATATGATAGTGTTGAAAATAAACTTAGTAACGCTACCAGCATTTCCTCGTTCGTCTATTCTTAGTTGAGGTGCTTGCTAGATCTCTTGGTGATCATAGCCTTCCCCTATTCATACGTACATTTGCAGTATCAAATTTTAACATGGCTTGGTCCCTTTTAGCAGTGATAGGGCCTTTTCTCACTCTTTATCTAAAATCTCTCATTTATGGGCATATATAAATGTTCGCAAACTTGTTTTTTTATGTAGGTATTTTAACAATCTGTATCATCTATAATCAAAAGGACACTTATTGTTAAAATGTACATTATTCTTCGTATAGTGTGAATTGGCATGTTCTCTTCAGTGTTAAATTGACCTTCTGCCATCGTGATACTGCCAAATTTCGTATTATCGTGCAATCTTGATCGTAAAACGCAACTTTAGTTGGATGTTTAATATCAACTAGGAAGACGAATGTATGTTGACATACATTGTATAATTAGATGTAGATATATGCTTTTAATATGATTTCCCGTCTTTTCCTTATGCCTCAAAGACCTTTGATTCACCTGCCCTAGCAAGCCATAAATTGATCAAGAAAGGGGAAATAAGCGTGTGTAAGTGACAGGCAAGGTTTGACAAATTACCACGCACAGCATATAGAAAAGAAAGAGGTAAGAAATTAAAGTGGTAAACTTTTTATTGTATGAAGATAGTAATAAAAAAACTGAATTACATTCTAATTATGAAGAAAATGTCTGAATAAAATTTAAAAATATTTCTAAAATTAAAAAAGAATGATAGATACAACACGAGCACTTAAGGAGATTTGCAAAGCCTAAATTTGAACTTCATCTGCGATTCAGAAGTATATTATGAATGTAACAGTGCCTTGTGTATTGGATTTTTACTGAAGTCTCCTCCGTTAGGGAAAACAACCTCATACCAAAGAACATGCATATCTTATCCATTTATTTCTCAAAAAAGTCATTTAACATTTATATTAAAATCATTGGGCATATATTTTCAGACCTTACGAGAAATAGTGTCATGAAAACTTAACTGGTTGCGAGGGTTGGCGACTAGTGAGTGAACTGTGGGACTTTGTAATTGGTGAAATACAGCAGACATTGCCTAGTGTGGTTATTACCATGTTGTTTAACACTGAAAGCATTTCTTGTATGCTTCAAGCAAGAACTCTATATACATATACACACATATATATATATATGTATATATGTACAGTATATATGTATGTATGTATATATATATATACATATATATATATATATATATATATATATATATATATATATATATAATTTCACTGATTATATACATTTTTTCACACCTATATAAGCGGTATAATTCTTAAAAGGGCATTAATTATAAAACTGTTGAGAATGCTTTTTGATATAAGATTACATCGGTGATTACCTTTTCTTCTGCTCCAAGAAAAATCCTCTATGATTGGGAAATGAAAGAGCTTTAGGTTGTGCAAGATCACAAGGTACTCATTTCCCCCCAGCCCAATATCATATCCAACCCCGATCCCCCCATGTTGAAGAAAGATGATGAGAAATAGGAGATGAGAAGAAATCATATATCCCGAGCGAGGTGACTTGTTATTGTGGTGATCAAAAGCTGGTTCTGAATGAGTCCTAAATTGAGGGTTTCCTCTTGACAAGTGATCAGCTTTATCTCATTTTGTGTCGTGATTGAAAAGAAAATTTGAAATGAGTATACTTTTCAAAGAGCTCTCCTATCTAGATTGGGAAAGGACTTTCTTTCTATCCTTTTTCTATCTTGTTTATAGAAATGTATTTCTCAAACGTGCGAAACGATAAATTCTTTTTCTAGTTTTGCTTGTTGAAAATAAGGTTATGATTAGTTATTTTTATTCTGTGATATATATGGCTGGTTTATTTTTATGTCATTTACCTTTTTGAAGGCTTATTCCATTATGAGCGCTTCCCCCCCCCTCTCTCTCTCTCTCTCTCTCTCTCTCTCTCTCTCTCTCTCTCTCTCTCTCTCTCTCTCTCTCTCTCTCTCTCTCTTTTCTTAGCGAGAGAAATTTTGAATGGCTTATTCATGGATTTTTACCTTTTTTAGTTTCAGCACTATATGTTAATTTACAGTTCAACATTTTTGTTTTCATTTTTATCGCATAGAAAGAGATTAATTTTGATTATCATTCTATTCATTATCACAGTTAAATAATATTTTTTTTTTTCTTTTTTTTGCTGTAGTGAATGTGACATTAAGAATTGACATAAAAAACAAGAGAATGAATCACGAATAAGAGCATTACTATTTATCATCTAAAATCATAGAGAATTATAAATTGAATACTATATTTAAGAGAATTTTTTCTATGTGGTATTTCGAATTTACGAAAGCATATAACTTAACCTGGGTAATATTAAACAAATTAGTCAATTTTATCATTTACACTAGCATAACCATTAAACAACTTTATTTATTTATTTTTTGTGTTGGGTAGGCGTTAAACTCGCTTATCTGTATTTTTTCTTCCATAAATAACTCTTATATTTGGGTAAAGACGAAGGTTATTTTTTATTATTCTATTTAAATGTGTAAAACGATTAGAAAAGAAAATACTGGAAAGTTTTCTCTTCGTATTTTATGTCAATAAAGATGTCATGTTTTGTCACTAAAAGAACCTTTGAGAGGTTAACAAGAGTCTCCGAAAGAGATCTGGAGATATGTATTGGTCGACAGCATTAAGAAGGTGTTGCAATATTCCCCAATGAAATCCATCACACGTTAAAAAGATTCTTGATCTTCACAGAAATACTATGGTGTTGGGCCTCCTTCGTCATTTCTGAAGGACTTCAAGATGGAGTCTCAGGAGTGAAAAGTCAAAGGGACTTCTAACAGATGGGTAGTGCTAGAAATATATTTTTTATATATTTCAGTCTTTTATATTTCAAGGTTTTTTTTTCTATTTTTACTTAGACGACGTTGGATAATTGCACAAGGTATTGAACGACAGTATCCTGGTTTCAATGCTTTCGCCCTAAAAAATGTCTTATGAAAGTTAGTATTTCAACTCTTTTTATGTGTTTTTACTTCGATTAGGTTTCAATTCATTTTTCAATTCCAATACATTAATTTATCTTGAATAATGTTTATAAATTTAGCATCACAACGATAATCGACTTAGAATAGTTTGGCCTATTCTTTTCACATTCTCCTCTGTCCTCATACAACTGACAAAACTTAGATTACCAAACATTTCTTCTTCTCTCAAGGGATTAACTATTGTACTGTAATTGTTCAGTGGCTACTTTCCTCTTGTTAAGTGTAGAAGGGTGACTTTAACTTTGGTAAGCAGCTCCTCTTGGAGGACACTCCAAAATTAAACCATTGTTCTCTAGTCTTGGGTAGTGCTATAGCCTCTGTACATTGGTCGTCCACTGTCTTGGGGTATAGTTCTCTTGCTTGAGAATACACTTGGGCACACTATTCTATCTTATTTTTCTTGTTTTATTTCGAAGTTTTTATAGTTTATATATGAAAGATTTATTTTAATGTTATTACTGTTCTAGAATATTTTAATTTTCATTACTTCTGTATTAGTTTATTTATTTCCTTCTCCTCACTGGGCTATTTTCTCTGTTGGAGCCCTTGGGATTACAGCGTGATGCTTTTCCAGCAAGGGTTGTAGCTTAACAAGTAGTAATAATAATAATAATAATAATAATAATATTAATAATAATAATAATAATAATAATAATAATAATGATGATAATAATAATAATAATAATAGTATGTGAGGGATGATGGATTTGATAAGCACGCAATTTGAAAATTAAGCAAAAGTTGTCAAAAGACCCTTGAAATAACAAAAATATGGAGATACACAGAGTAAGGGTAGTCTAGTGCACCAATGGCAGCTTAAAATCCGTTAGTTCCTAGATAACATTGTTTGTGATGATTTTCTTTCGTCTACTCCAATACTGTCTCTGTGATGGGGATTCATTAGGGGATAATAGGGAGATCACACAAGGCCATGTATCATAGGCCTACCTATTGTGGCATAAGTAAACTTTCCTTGCTTTTCCAGCAATCACATGGACTTTGATCTCTTGGCATTAAATTGTCCCTAGTTTCTGTTGTTTCGTACCGAAACATAAACATATTAATGATGAGTACGTCAGCATACGTGAAGTTAGAGATTGTGTTTTGAGATGTTGGTCTGATATAAATAATTGAGGACTATTGGTTATTGAAATTGGCGGTTAATTTGCAATAGATATGATGTACAAGGAGAGTAAGGTCTATTATAGAGTTGGATAGTCATTGTGAATCAGAGAGATGTTGGAGAGGAAGGGTCTTAAAAAGCAAAGGCAGGAAATGTCATGAAACATAGGATTGTGTTAATAGATGGGATTCAACACGCTGTAGAAATTGTTTTAAAGCGCCTTATGTGCATTATGTACGTACAACGTGGCTAATTATTCGAGGATGTCTAACGTCGGAGCTCATCTATATTAGAATGATTGTAGGTTCTTAGATAAGATTTTAATTTGTTTGTATCTCAGTTTTTTACCTCATGCCGAATTTATATATTTAAGCGTTTCAAGGATATATTTTAAAAGAACTATTACCTATAAAGTAAATAAAATAGATTTATAAAATATTTCGTTTGATAAATTAGAATTAACAAGAGAGAGATTTGAGATGTTTCTTAATATACGTAATCTCAACTTTCTTGGAAATTGTGTAATAACTTTGTCTGAGAAAGAACATTGTAAGATTTTACATAGGAAAGGGAATTAGTAGTTCTTACATTGCTTTTGTAATTTGAAAATGATGAAATGAAAGTTATTATTTTCAGGGTGATTAGAAAAACAGTTGTAATTTTAAATTTTAATTCTTTCGACTAGTGTAATGATATGAATATTTATTTAATTTCAACCATTAGATATAAAGGTAAAATAATAGTATGATGTTTTCATTTGAATGCTTTTGTCATCTGCAAAGACGAGATCTTGCAAGGCTTGTCTTCTCAATAAATGTATCCCTGCTGTACGCATCATCCTTTCTAGAATTATCAAGCTCATGTTAAACCAGCATTTGATATAATAACCACACAACAATTAATTAAGTTATATATACGTATATATAAACATATATATATATATATATATATATATATAATATATATACTTATATATACATACACATATATATATACATACATATATATGTACACACACACACACACACACATATATATATATATATATATATATATATATATATATACTGTATATACATATACATATACATACAGTACACATATATGTGTGTGTATATATATATATATACATACATATATATATATATATATATATATATATATATATATATATATATATATATATATATATATACAACCCTAGTTGGAAAGGCAGGATGCTATAAGCCCAGGGGCCCCAGCAGGGAAAATAGCCCAGTGAGGAAAGGAAACAAGGAAAAATAAAATATCTTAAGAACAGTAACATTAAAATAAATATTTCCTATATAAACTATAAAATCTTTGACAAAACAAGAGGAAGATAAATTAGATAGAAAAGTGGGCCCGAGTGTATCCTAAAGCAAGAGAACTCTAACCCAAGACAGTGGAAAACCATGGTACAGAGGCTGTGGCACTACCCAAGACTAGAGCACAATGGTTTGATCTTGGAGTGTCCTTCTCCTAGAAGAGCTGCTTACCATAGCAAATCAATAGGAAAGCAGTTTGAATTAGACATGAAGGAATTCAATAACTGAGAAGCTTATATAAAATACTTTGGAAGTCTATGATAAGAAGATTATATCGGTACTTATGTGTCAAAATCATATGGTAACCACCTGTTGAAACGTGGCGCCTGAAATGAAGCAGAATCCAAAAATATAGTCAAATGATTCCCAAGGGAAGTTTGAATCCCAAACTGACCATAATGTAGGAGTGAAATTGTTGAAAAATACTAGGCAAAATCAAGTTTAGAGTCTGGTCTTTCTAATTTTGGATAATTTAACTCGAGCTGTTCAAGGGGGTTAGTTGATTGGATTGCATGTTTTATTATCCTTCCGTTAGATTTATTAATCTTGAAGGAATAAACAATGTAACACCGTAAACCAAGGGAATCTCGGCGAATTTCGTGAACATCTCCCATTTCTCGTATTTGCAATTAAAATATCGTGTTAGGTGTCTTAACGGGGATAACATCATTATTCCAATATCCCTGAAATATATTCATACTCACAATTCTCTCGCGTCTAGGGTGACTTAAGAATATTATTTCAGTAATTAGATATTCATAATTCGTTACATTTTATGAGAAAGAGAAATTAAAGTATCCTCTCTCTCTCTCTCTCTCTCTCTCTCTCTCTCTCTCTCATTTGATAGTGTCAACCATGATGAATTGTGTAAATCCCTTAAGGAACATTACATTGATACGTTCTGGTTTCAGGATTACTTGAAGGATAGAAGTCAGGTAGTTAGATTAGGAGACGTAAATTCTTGCATTGAAAAGGTTTGAATTTGGGAAGTCCCACAGGGATCTGTCCTAGGTCCAATTCTGTTTTTAGTCTACGTTAATGACATGATTAAATACATAGAAAACTGCTTGCTAATTCAATACGCTGATGACACCCAAGTTCTTTTGGCTGATCAAATAGAAAATTTAGATGGCTTGATAAAAAGGGCTGAACTAATATTGCTCAAAATTAAGAAATATTTTCTAAGAAAAGGGCTATTATAAATGCCACTAAAACACAGTGCATGTTTGTGGGTAGCTCACAGTATATTAGCAAAATTCCAAATGACATTATAATAAAATGCGATGGTGATGAAGTAAAGATAAGTCAACATGTGAAAAATCTAGGTCTACACATGGACAGGTACATGACATTCAGTACTCACATTGACGAGCTGAGTAGAAAAGTTAGTGGCATTCTAATGTATTTAAGTAGAGTAAAAGATTACTTTGATGATACTACTCGAGCTTTTATTGTGGAAAGTCTGGTCTTGAGTGTAATAAACTACTGTATTAAGATATGGGGGTCTACTAATGATATGCACATGGAAAAAGCTCAAAAAATCCAAAACTTTGCTGGTAGAGTAGCCGTTATTGGGGTGAAAAAACACGATCACATCACCCCAACCCTCCAGCAATTAAAGTGGATAAAATTAAAAGAAAAGTGTATGTACGATGTTTGTGTTTTTGTTTTTAAAAGTTTGAGAAAAGAATATCCCAACTGGCTATACACATTTCCTACAGTTGGTAATTGTAGGAATGCATTAACCAGACAGAATGAAAATCTATTTGTAGACAGCTATCGAACTGATTTGGGTTCACGCTCAATGGCAATAAGGGGCCCAGCTTGCTGGAATAAACTACCTCTGGAAATAAGAAAATGTATAAATGTTAGTTCTGATTTATTCAAAAAGAAACTTAAGCAATATTTTTTAAATTTTACTTGAATGTATATATATCCTAAATTTTTACAATCCAATTATTGTGAATTTTATGTAAATAATGTATATTGTTATGTAACAGAATAACCATTTTATAATGGAATAAAGGTTTTTGACTTTGACTTTGACTCTCTCTCTCTCTCTCTCTCTCTCTCTCTCTCTCTCTCTCTCTCTCTCCTCTCTCTCTCTCTCTCTCTCTCTCTCTCTCTCTCTCTCAAACGTTTATTTTGATATTGAATTGTTGAAATTGATATGTACTATTAATATGTTATGCAGCGTGTTTGAAATGCTCTCTCTCTCTCTCTCTCTCTCTCTCTCTCCTCTCTCTCTCTCTCTCTCTCTCTCTCTCTCTCTCTCTCTGTAAACGTTTATGTTGAGATTGAAATGTTGAAATTGATATGTACCATTAACATGTAACGCAGCGTGTTTGAAATGCAATTGCTCTCTCTCTCTCTCTCTCTCTCTCTCTCTCTCTCTCTCTCTCTCTCTCTCTCTCTCTCTCTCTCTGTAAACGTTTATGTTGAGATTGAAATGTTGAAATTGATATGTACCATTAACATGTAACGCAGCGTGTTTGAAATGCAATTGCTCTCTCTCTCTCTCTCTCTCTCTCTCTCTCTCCTCTCTCTCTCTCTCTCTCTCTCTCTCTCTCTCTCTCTCTCTCTCTCTCTCTCTCTCTTTCTCTCTGTAAACGTTTATGTTGAGATTGAAATGTTGAAATTGATATGTACCATTAACATGTAACGCAGCGTGTTTGAAATGCAATTGCTCTCTCTCTCTCTCTCCTCTCTCTCTCTCTCCTCTCTCTCTCTCTCTCTCTCTCTCTCTCTCTCTCTCTGTGTAAACGTTTATGTTGAGATTGAAATGTTGAAATTGATATGTACCATTAACATGTAACGCAGTTTGTTTGAAATGCAATTGCTCTCTCTCTCTCTCTCTCTCTCTCTCTCTCTCTCTCTCTCTCTCTCTCTCTCTCTCTCTCTCTCTCATATATGAAAACTCACCTCTGATCTTTTACGTCAGAATGCTTTTAGAACCTCCCCTCATATCCCCTCTAACCTTGCTTTATTATCATTGATCCCCCCTCCCTATGCTGTCCTTTCTTCCATTGACCTTTCTCCTTAAACGATCATTCAGTGTCCGTTGATCGTCCTCTAACCGCAAGTCGTATTTCAGTCAAGCCTTTTGTTATACGTGTTCTACCTAACATACAATGGTCCCGCCCTTTCATATTCCTATTTATACAGTTCATTGGCTTTCCTTTTTATATTATTTTTACACTGTGAAATGACATGACTGTTCATTTACTATTTGTTTAACATCACATTGTTGTATAGATGTCTTATTTTTATTATTTAAGGTTGAAGCCTCCATACTTCATAAAACTTCTTTATATTTTTTGAACCACAAGAGCTTCACAGGGGAAAGAATTTCTTTATGTATAGGAAAACAGTAAAGAGCGCACACACTTATTATATCTAATTTTTTTTTCCGAGGAATCTTTAAGAATTTTTTTCCCTTTGTTTATGTTACGTGTATATGATTATAAAGAAAATACACGTTCAAGGACATTCTTCTTATTGATACAATCATATATTTTGTGGTAGGGTACTCTGATGATTAGTGAGGAAAAACAAGATAACTTCCCAGATTTCGGAACGATAGGGCCCATGTACAGAAAAGAAAAAAAAAAAAAAGAATTGTGTGTCCAAAACATCTTAAGCTTACATGACTTGGAGAAACAGTGTTTCCTAATTATTTCATTATCAGTTTATATATATATATATATATATATATATATACTATATTATATATATATATATATATATATATATATATATATATATAATTTCATGATATTTCCATTTTTATTTCACATGTAAAAACCTTAAAAGTTCATCTCGGTATTAAAAGACTTGCCGTTCAATATGGTTTGGATTTTAAGAAGTTCAATATTCGATAGATTCGTGGTTTATTTTCCTTCCTCAATGTTTCATATTTTTCCTGCCTGGTCATAAGGTCATAAAAACTAATCATGCCACTACGTACATGAATTTTAATGTGCGTGTAGCACTATATGCCCTAGGAACAATTTCGTCTGACCTTTTTCTTGCTAAAAGATGCGAGCATTTCTTTAAAACAAAACATATTCAAATATCGCCCATTTCTTTTATGAACGTGTAACGAACGCATTTCTGTCACCTTGAACAGACAGTGTTGAGGTGATATGAAGACACTTTTATCCGAAATGTAATTTTGTAATTACCTTCAAGCTTCAAATTCATGTAGATATTGATTAATGGACTTTTACGAATTACCAGATATATAATTAATCTGAGGTCAAGCACTGGTACATCCTTGCCACTGGTTGGAGAGAGAGAGAGAGGAGAGAGAGAGAGAGAGAGAGAGAGAGAGAGAGAGAGAGAGAGAGAGAGATTGCTGAAAATATATAAACAATATCAAAACGAGGAAACTAAAGACTGTTGGAGATAGGATATGAAGACCTAAATTCAGTCATAGAGGGATCAAAGGAACTGAAATTGGAATGGCGAAATAGATTTAAAAAAAAAAACTTTTACTTCAAAGCAGTCCATGGTAAAATGGACTTTGCTATGACCAAATTGCTCAAAAAAAATACAGCTACAATAACTAAATATGGAAAGAAATGCGAGGCCTACAAAAACATTATAATTATTATATATACAGATTTGAAAAAGTTTCATAATCTACAGTATTTATTCAAACAGAATTTTGAAACGACCGAAATACAATTTTTTAATTAACATCGAGGAAGAATCATGTCTGAGAATTGTGACTTATTCAAAATTTTATGACCCATCACTTACGTTCCTTTTTTCGTATGAATTTTTCTGCAGATAAACATTGTATATTAATTCATTGGATAATTTATTACTATCATCAATGCATTTTTTATGGTGTATGTGATCTTTAGTTTTCTCGGTTTGATATTCTTTATATATTTTTCAGAGCAAAATTTTGAAATCACCGGGCGGAGGCATTGTGGTTACAAGGTTTAAATAGACCTTGTGTAGTTATACACCTCTTCCGAGATTGATTTTTACAAACGAAGCCACTGAGAAAGTATGAAAGTAACTCTTGAAAAGAAATTATATAACAAAA
Organism: Palaemon carinicauda; assembly: GCF_036898095.1. NCBI lineage: Eukaryota > Metazoa > Arthropoda > Malacostraca > Decapoda > Palaemonidae > Palaemon > Palaemon carinicauda. Next base: position 27,851,879 of record NC_090764.1, read on the forward strand.
TCGTTGATTAAGGAAATATAGTTAAATCATTATTTATTGTGAAATAACTTCAAAAACCGTGGAGTGAGAGAGAAACGTCGAATCTTGTCACATTATTCCCGAAAAATTATAAAGAACGGATTAAACGGTGTCAGGTAAAGAAAAATTAAATTAATCCATTAAAACTAAATTTAAGGTTTTAGTTAGAATTTATATAAAGAGGGATTTTTTTTTAATATATTTAATGAACGCTACTGTTGAAAGAAAAAGTTTTCTATGCCACTAGTCAAGATGAATAGATTATTTTTAGATCTTACCACTAGTCATTTGACCAGATGAGATTCAGTGTAAGTACTAGGATGGAAAATACCAGGAAATGGTAGTGGTTGTGGTGGCCTATGTAATAACGTCCCTGCCTGGGTTTAGAGTCTCGCTCAAACTCGTTAGTTTCTTTGGTCGCTGCAACCTCACCATCCTTGTGAGCTAAGGATGTGGGCTTTGGGGGAGCCTATAGATCTATCTGCTGAGTCACCAGCCATTGCCTGGCCTTCCTTGGTCCTAGCTTGGGTGAAGAGGGGGCTTGGGCCCTGATCATATGTATATATGGTCAGTCTGTAGGGCATTGTCCTAGTCGTTAGGGCAATGTCACTGTCCCTTGCCCTTGCCATTAATGAGTGGCCTTTAAACCTTTAAATAGTGGTGTTTGAGCCTTTTAGCTGTCCTAGTAGGGGTACACTACCAGCATGATCTTCAAATATTTATTGAAAACCGAAAGAGTATAAGTTTCTGGAGCTACCGCTTTCAAAGGGAAAAGGCATGT
>NC_090764.1:27857677-27865177 GCF_036898095.1 Palaemon carinicauda
AAATGCCTTTGATAGGTCACATAAAATTAATATGGAAACTTTTTTTCTATCAATATTTTTATAAATTTCATCTGTTAATTTCATCAAAGCTGTTTCTGTTGATAAACCTTTACGGAATCCATGCTGAGTGTTAGAAATCAAATTATTTTTTTCTAGATGTTCCATTAACTGATTACATACAATCTTTTCTATTACTTTCGATATTACGGGAAGGATAGAAACAGGTCTATAATTACCAGGGTCGTCCTTGTCTCCTTTCTTGTGAAGAGGGTCTACGAGGGGTTGTTGTTTCCAAATAGAAGGATATTTCCCAGTTACAATCGATGTATTTATGATAACCGTGATATAATATGCAATAACTGTAAGGGAATCTTTTAGAAAACTAGTAGGAATACCATCCGTTCCGTAAGCATTACTATTATTCAAACTCTTAACTGTTAATATTATTGTTTCTACTGTAACTGGTTGCAGTCTAAACAATCTTATATTATTGCCAAAATTATTTTGAGTGATTCTAATATCTTCATTTTCGTACTTTTGTAAAATTTCCTGCGTTTTATCATAAGTTATTTTTCCTACCTTAGCAAAGTATTGGTTAAATTGATCTGCTCTAGCTTTTGGGTTGTCGTATTCAATCTTTTTATTTGTTTTAGTAGATACTATATTATTCATAATTTTCCATGTTTCTCTACGAGATTTACTTTTCTTGATCTTGTCTTTGTTATAATAAGCTTTGGCAGTACGCATTTTCGAATTGATGAGTTTTTTCATTTCCTTATACGAATTGTTAAGATTTTCATCATGTCTATTCTGTTTAAGCCTTTCTTGCATTTTGTCCCTTTCAATCATACTGTTTTTGAGATCATTGTCTATCCAAGGTGCACTGGGTCTCCTTATTTCCTTCGTGGTTATTGGGGCACATTTATCTAAGGCACTATTATATACTTTATTGAAAATTCCTTTTTGAATATCTGTGTCATCAGTATGCATGATTGTATCTAAAATTATTTTCTGGTCTAGCAATGTATTGCACAAAAAATCTGCAGAATAATATTTTAAACACCTAGAGGTTACCGTGACTGGTTTACGCTTTGGCTTCTTAATATCTATGATAAATGAAATATGTTCATGGTCAGCTACAATACTTGGATTTACCTCAATTTTAATGACACTTTCCTGCTTGTTTGTTATCAACACGTCTAGTAGTGTGGATGAGATGGGGCTAACTCTAGTAGGTTTATTAATCATTTGATTTAATTTGGTGACTCTTAAAATATTATGTATCTTTGCTGAACCTAACATCAAATCATCATTTAGATCACCTATTACATAAATTGATTTATTCTTTAGAGAAATCATTCTCAGACATTCCAAAATATAGTTAAAAGTATCATTTGAAGCATGCGGATGTCTATACAAGCAACCAATGATAACAGAAGGTAGCTTACGAGATTGTACAGAGAGCCAAACCTCTTCTACCCCCTCTACTCTTTGAACATTAAGATTACAAATATTAACAGAAAGATTATTTTTTACATAAATACAACAACCTCCACCTCTTCCTTTGTCACATCTATATATTGTATAATTAGGAAAATCAATGAGTGAATCGACAACATTCGGGGTTAACCAAGTCTCAGTTAAACATAATACATCAATATTTCTGTTTAAGAGCATTAATTCAATTTCACATATCTTACTAAGGAGAGACTGTACATTCAAATATTCTATTCACAAAAGATCGTTTTTTGGAGTCACATGATTAGCTATCCCAGTACCAATGTCCGGGACGAGCACTTCTTGCGTGATAACTGCCTCTTGATGGAAGAGGCGGGAAGTCAATGAAGTCATATTCCCACGTATCCGCTCGTGACCAGTAGTTGTCATGGGAGAGGTCATGGTAGTCATAAGGCTGAGCTGAGTGACCTCTATAATTGGCTCTATTTGTCGACTGCCTATGGGGTGGTCTCCTATTGTATTCCTCACTTCGGTATTGCGGGGGTGATCCTTGGTGTTGGGGGAATGGCCTATTATCATGGGAGTGGTAGGAGTGGGTATTCCATCTAAACCCCGTCCGAAATGGCTGTTTAGGCCTACCTACATTTCTTTGCGTCAACGGCTTCGTGGCGGCTTCTAATTGTCTTCTCCTAATGTGGGGCAGAAACGGTCGAGTGATTATACCGGCAGGCCACGGATGACCTCCCATCACTGTATTCTGCTTATTCTCTGGCACCTCTGCTACAAATGATTGGCCTCGTTTAGAATGTCCAAGGTGCCGTACTTTAACTTCTTGTTGTGAGAGCCCTCGGAAAACTAACTCATCAACCACATTCTTAATAGATGCATTGCTGCTGACACCTCCAATGTATATTTGTACTGACCTTTTGGGTTGTATTACGATGTTGTCTTCCGAAATTTGCTCTTGACGTGTTTTTCTATTTTTCTTTTTGTTGACCGGTGGTATGACACTGCGTTGGTCCGTAGGGACTGCTTCCTCCTCCTCCCTTTCTTCCTCCTGGCCTTCGCTCTCATCTTCTTCTTCCTGTTGTAAATAATTGTCGTCGATAGGGGGAAGTGTGGGGGAGGGCAGTGGATTAGGGAGTGGCTGGCTGTTCACCTGCATTGTTTCCGTCCTGAGTAAGTTAGGGTTCCTTATCAAAGGAGATTGGGGAAGAGTTTGGCGCGATTCATTAACACTATTTTCTGAATATTTTGGCATTGATTGTTCGAGCTTATAGACTCTTTCTTGAAGTGATGTTACTGTTTGAAGTAGTTCTGCTATAATCAAATTATTATCATCAAAGTTATGTGCACTGTGCTCATTGAAAATTTTATCTAGTTCTTTATTTTTATGTGAATTAATTATGCACGTGCTAAGAGTTATAATATCGCTCACAATTTTATGTTTCACTTGTCGCTTCACTGGTTTTTTATTTTTATAATCCGAAAACACACTACATATTTCTATTATTAGGAGATCTCTCAAGGATATTAATAAATCCGGATGACATTCATCAAGCACTTCTTTGATATCATGTGTAGAGTACTGGCATATCTTTTTCAAAGATTTAAGAAATACTTGTGGGTACACGTCTTGGTTAATTGTTTCCAAGATACCTAGGTTTTCTATTTCCTGGATAGGCTGTGACAAAGCTTCCTGGTTGTTTAAGTCATCGGCAGCCATCTCTACACAATGTTTCACAGAACAAGAAAAACACGTCCGTACTCTACGAGGTCAGAGAGAGAGAGAGAGAGAGAGAGAGAGAGAGAGAGAGAGAGAGAGAGAGAGAGAGAGAGAGTAAATTTATGCAGTTAAACAGAAATAGTGTCATATGAGTTACACAAGGAATTTTCGACAACAATTAGATTTATTATCTATACGTAGTATAGACGCACAATTATCTTCAATAAGAGTATCCGTGACGCTTAGTTTTTTTTTTTTTCTCATACCTTCTTTCTATAGACTTAGTTCTAGCTTTGCAATTTACTTTGAATATTTTGGTTTAGGGTTGGCACGTTTTTATCTTCAATATATAAGATACTGTTGCTTGAGTGTCACACCTGATGAAAATGTGAATTTGTGTTAGTCTTCGTAAGGATTTATCAAAACAAATAGATGATAGTTTCGGGTCATGAGTGTCGTATTGATAACGATGCACAAGTATGCCAGAATTAGAGATTTATTTCTGCCCATCATATATATATATATATATATATATATATATACTGTATACATATATATATATATATATATATATATATATATATATATTAAAAATACCTAACATTTCTTTATTTGTATAAGTAAATTAATTTGGAAGCTAAATTAATGTTTACATTAATGATGAAAGAAAAAAAATATTTGCATTACAAATTAGATAAAACCTGAATGAATATTTACACTACAAAAGAAAGAAAATAATGAATGGGTATTTACATTGAAAATGAAAGAAAAACATTAATGATTTCAGTGAAATGCATAAATTAGATACTCTTCATTATAACTCCTCTTCATCAGAGGATTCTAGATTTATAACAAAAGAATCAACAAAATTGTCGATGGCTAAATCTCATGAAATGTCATCCCTTTGAAGAGTCTCTGCATGGTTAACTGCAGTTTTCCAATTTTCCGATGTTACTTGATGTAACGCTTCACTTATAAGAGATTTCAGGTCCGACATTTTAAAGTTATTATTTTTGCCAAATACTGTTTGACTTGGCTCCATATTAATTCAATTGGGTTATATTGGCAATGATATGGAAGAGGTCTTAGCACTTTGTGGCCGTGCTCACTCGCAATAATGTCAGTTTCGTACCTGCGTGGCCATCTTGACGTATGCTGTTTTACCATAGCAAGCAGATCATCCTTCAAGAGATCGTATCCGGGGGTTTTTCCTTTCTCGATAAGCCAGTCTTTAATAACAGCTTTTCTATCGGATGTAGTAGGCGGTTTGTCACTTTGGAAAGAGTGATAGGATGCATTGTCCATCAATATGATCGATGATGGTGGTATATTGGGAATCAACTGGGAAATGAACCACTCCTTGAATACAGTATGATTCATTTGTTTGTGGTAATCGCCATCGTTTTTAGCTTGGAAAACAAGTTCACAGTTTGGAACAAACCCGTGTCCGGTCCCAGCATGAAGAACAATTAACCGACTACCTTTCCCACGAGGGGTTTTAATACCAGTGGCTTTTTCTGAATGGATGTCAATCCAACATTTCCCAACGGTGTGGTTTTGGTTAATCCAAGTCTCGTCCAAGTATACAAAGGATTTATAGCCACTGGTTTTTAATTGTTTCATTTCTCTTAAAAACTTAGTTCTGGCTGAGGGTATATCTTTTCTCTCCAGTAGAAATTTTCTTCCATTAATCTTGCTTTATCGAAAGCCAGTTTCACGAAGAACTTTGTGAACAGAGTCCCTGTAACCTTTAAACTCAATATTTTCTTTTAATTCAGCTGTTATTGAGTCAAGCGTTGGAACTTCCTTCCTTCATAAAAGTCTAAAACTGTTCTACGCAAAACGCTCTTGGCAAAATCATCGAAATTTGTGACGGTTCTTGGTTGCTGCTTCTTCTGTTCAACGAAAAATTGGTTTACCGTATCTCTCTCCCGTTACTTTTCCTTCTTTGCAAATCCTGCTGATTGTCTTCTCCGGTATCATTGTTGCTTCCGAGGTGCTTTTCAATGTATTTCTAACATCCATTACGGGTCCATGGTTTGCCTTTTCTTTGTCAAAGTACTTCACGATCCTATAAACTATTTCTCGAGCCTGGGGGTGAAGGCTAATGCGGGAACGAGGACTTCCTTCCATGTTCTTTGTATGGCGACAGACTCCTTAATGACTGTTTTGATGGAGCTGTCTTTATGGGGACACGCTGTTTGACATATTTACACCCTGAGGTCAGCTTAATGCCTAAGATAGGATGTGGGAGGGCTATACATTTTTTTTTGCCACGTTTAAGAAGAAACATATAATTTTATTGTTAAAAAAAGTAAAGAAATTACGAGGGCATTTATTAATCGGTGAATATTTATTACAAATTGATTATATTTGCATTGTATAACTTATGCTGCCTCCATACACCATACAACGTGATGGTAATATTTGATATGGCATCGGCTCTCCCCACCCAAACCCTAGCTTATTCGCCTTACAGGAACTGATAGAGTATATAAAGAATTTAAATAAAATTCAATAATAACTAGACATAGAATTAAAGATTAGAGTTAGGAAAGAGCTGCTTCAGCTCGCCTTGAATCTTCCCATGTTTACATGTGTGTGAAGTATAAGTAAGTTTGAATCCAATAGTGCCCAATTTTCAAAATTAAAATTTCTACAAAATTGAATTTTTTTACTAAAGCAACAATATTTTAATGAGTTCTCAATTTCATTTTATTTCTTTTTATTCGTATTTTTCATACGAACATATATTGAATGTTATGATGTACGTAATTTATATAGGTTCCACCAAGACCTGAAATTACTCGGTTCATTTGGAGGTGATAGTAGCAGCTAGTATCTTGCCTATGTTATTATTATTATTATTATTATTATTATTATTATTATTATTATTATTATTATTATTATTATCATCTAAACTGTAACCCTAATTGGAAAAACTGGATCTTATAACCCCAAGGGCTCCAACAGTGAAAAATAGCCCAGATAGGAAAGGAAATAAATAAATAAATAAGCTACAGAAGAAGAATTGACAATTAGGATAAAATATTTTAGTTTTAAACATTAAGAGGAGGCTAATCAGGAAACTGAGAAGTCGATAGTGCACTAGTTTTCATTCCCTCTCTCCAGCAAATATTGCAGACTTTCTCATTTAAACGAGATATCAACAGTATGGAAAACATGCAAAAACTGTGTCGATTCTTCTTTGTGAGGAGGCTTTGTTCCAGAAGTAGAATATTGAAAATATGTTCACGACATTAAAAGTAGTGTCGCCATTCGGTCGTTAATGAAATTACTTATTTAACACGTTTAAAAACTGTATGGATATTCATTGGCATATTGTGGACTATTTTGCACCCAGACATTTGTAGTATTTGTCCAGGCATGATGGTGTAATGGGCTGTTTTCCCCCTTTTGCGAAATTCCTCCCAGGGGAAGTATGGCCCAGGATATATATCCCCTAGGGGAATTTTGTCCCAGGATAATATCTCTCCCCCCACCCTCGGAGCCAAGATTCCCCCAACCCTTCTGCTGTTATAAGCTTGTATGACAATGGTGACGTACAGCAATGACAATTTCATGGTGACTTTTATGGTAGGCCAACACCTAATGTAGTGAACACCGTTATAAAATCTGTGTTATCCCTCAAACTTTAGTGTCGTAAGTGTGATTCTGAGTTATCTTTTCATGAAGACCAACACATTTTCATTGTAACTCGACTGTGAGAAGGAATTATTTGGGATTTTCCTTTTAGAGTAAGGGATCCGGGGCTAGGTCTGTGACCTCGGAAGGCGGTCGAGGGCTTAACCCCCGACTAGGTTTGTGACCTCGGAAGGCGGTCGGGGCCTTATACCCCGGCTAGGTTTGTGATCTGGGATGGGGATAGTCCTGTGACCTGGGAATGGCGGTACGCCCCCGGCTAGGTCTGTGACCTGGGAACTACTATAGGTTAAGTTAGATGGGAGTGTTAGGTTTTGTGGCCTTTTACGAATCTCGAAAGTGTTAAATAATCATTTTTTCCTGTTTTTGCCCTCCCAAAGTCCAAGGTTCTCACCTGTGTCCGTTTGGAAACGGGAGGGGGGAATACTGGGAGAAAGGTTTATTTGCAGTGGAAATAATGGTCAAAGCTTCTATGTAAGTGGGGGAGAAATGGCCTAGAGGTGGAAAAATATCCTAAGCCAATTTTCCCGGAGGGAATATCAGTCAGTGGGGGAAATTTTCCTGTTACACCAGGTTAAAATTCTCGAATGTGGGACTTACATATGTTAGATCTACCATATGAGTTGGGGGTTAATTCCAAGAAAATGACAAAA
>NC_090764.1:27870177-27887677 GCF_036898095.1 Palaemon carinicauda
GTTTTTATGATGATTTGTCATTTTGGGGAATGCAGCAAAACCGTGTTGGTTTAGCTGATGTCCAGTCCTCCACTTTTTTCGTTAAAAAATGTTCAAGCTTCCAGGTGAAACGGTCTTTTACGGTCTAATTTGTAGTACTTATCATCCCTTATCCTGAAAGAAGGACTGAAATAATTTTTGCAAGATTGCGTATAGGTCACACAAAATTGACGCATATTTTTTTAATGTACATCCCTCGAGAAACGGTAACCAAGTGAAATGAGAGTAACAGTGTTTTAAGCATAAAACTTATTTCCAGCGACTGTAATGTATTTAAACAAGAGAGTTTTATGTTTTGTGTCGATTTTGTTTTATCGTAATCTGAGAATTTCGGTTTTTAAGATTTTAATTTTTTAAAAACATATCATGTATAGATAGGATTTAAATTTCTATTTATCACAAATTTCACCTCATAATCCATTTATTTTCATGTATTACATATTTATTTTATATATTTATGTGGACTGTTGTGCGAGTATGCATGTACGTGTATATAGAAATCTAAAACTGTTTCAAAATAAGTTATGGCTGTAAATGACGTGTACATCTTTGAACAAGGATAGTTTGGGTACGCATGTGATATATGCTTGCGTTGGCAGAGATATGACTTTTCATAGGTAGCAATCTCCTTCAATTTTCTCATGAAAACCTTAATAGTTTACAGTTCCACAGTAAAGGGCAAAGACTGGTATGTGTATTGAGAGCACACAAGTTTATTTATAGGGTAAAAGTTTCAAGTTCGTGGAATACCAGAAGTTCTTTTTTGATTACATATTAAGTAAAAATGTCAGAAAATAGCATTTTCATGAAAGGATCAACTATTAAAAAGCGTGCTTTATCATGGAATGAATTTCTGTGCCTCTTAAAAACAATGTTTTTAATGTGGGTAAATTGTTTGAACCTTCAAAATTAGAATCAGACAGTTCGAAAAAAAACTTTTACTTTGGATAAATTTTTTTTCATAAACGTAGTGCTGATTAACTTAAAATAGATTCATTTAATAAATTCCTTTGAATCAGTATGGAATAATCCTGTGGCATTTTTCAAAAGCCAAACGTTCCCTAAGGTTATGGAACAATAGCAGGAAGACTTCATTTGAATACCTGTTATTTGGTCAAGACTTTTAATTTTCTTTTATCACCTTAGAATATAATTCCAAAGTAAGATATTTATTGCAATATTTGTCTGTTACCTAAGAAATTTTAAATAGGGAAAGGTCGAGAGTAGAGAAACGTAAAACAGGATAGAAGTAGTTGGTGAGAGAAAGTTAATGTCATTATTGATATCATATTCTCCCTCTCCACTTTTAATTACTGTATCTGTTTAAGACCAATGAAAAGTAATGTTATTTTTTACGTTAATGAATATAAGTGTTTTATGAAGGTCAATATTCTGTAAACTATTAACATTTACTTATCACTTAAAACAGCCAGTACCACACACGCACACACACACATATATATATATATATATATATATATATATATATATGTGTGTGTGTGTGTGTATCTATATATATATATATATATATATATATATATATATATATATATGTGTGTGTGTGTGTGTGTGTGTGTATCTATCTATATATATATATATATATATATATATATATATATATATATATATATATATATATATGTGTGTGTGTATATATATATTTATATATATATATATATATACATATATATATATATATATATATGTATATATATATATATGTATATATATATGTGTGTGTTTGTGTGTGAATATTTACAAATAAATAGTTTACCTATATAAGGTGGTTCCAGAGATGAACACAACAATAACTGTCATATTCCTGAATCAATAGCTCAATTGTGCAGAGAACTTTCATGTTTATAAAAGCGTTTTTATGAATACAAAAACTCACATTAGCAAGCAATCGAGTCCTCTGTCACTAAAAAATATTTTTCTTAATTTCCCACAATCTATTGCTTTAAAAATAAATCAGTTCTACACTTCTTAACTATTTTCCATTTTTAACGCCACCAGTTCTCTACAATACTTCATATATTCTTTTAAGATAAATTTTGGGTCAATCTTAGTTTAACATTTTGATTCTTTAGCTTTTTATTACATAATACTCCATACATATCGCAAAAATAAGTTATCTCAACATTGTTCAACTTATTTCTTTCACATTTATTCGTAATATACACGGCTTACATCTGTAATAGGGATTTTGCCCAGTAGTCCATTTTTACATTTGAAATTTTATTTAGACAACTATTTTCGACTTTTACTTCACCATTTTCTTCAACAAATGCCAATGCAAGCTAATTTTCCAACTATTGTTAAATTTGCAATTTTTTTTTGTATCACTCAAACATTTATGTTAAACACGTTTTACTTGAATAGAACGTATTTATAACCGATTGCCACTCTTGAATTTTAATGGTACCATTCAGCTTTGTACCATGTGCAAATATCAGCTATCAGTTCTCGCTCATCACTCCATCTATAAAACATGAAAACAGTCAAGAAGACACAGCAGCCTTGTTACTGATCTACTTTTACATAATAGAATAATAGATACTGTAACATAGTGTATATATATATCTAGTTTTCTTCTGTCGAGCTTAGGGGAGAGGTAGTAGTCATACCCTAGTGAGAAGTGGTACTCGAGAGTTGCACTCAGAAACGGCACTCTCCCACAAATTGCCGAACCAGCGGGTTGTAGTTAGGAAAGGGAAAGTGGGTGGGGAGGGTGTGCATATCTCTTTAAACATACAGACGTCATTTTTGATGGATCGTGTAAACTAGTACGTATATTATATATATATATATAATATATATATATATATATATATATATATATATATATGTATATATATGATATATATTATATAAATACATATTATATATATATTATATATATATATATATATATATATATATATATATATATATACACGTACACACACACACATATATATATGTGTATATATATATGCATATATATATATAGGCTATATATATATATATATATATATATATATATATATATATATATATATATATAGATAGATAGATAGATAGATGGTTATTGTGTGTGAATATCTGTATATTCGCGTATGCACGTAAAACGGACATAAGTAGGTGAAGTTTAGATGCAAAATAAGTCATAGGAAAATTTTAAACGCTATGTGAATCTTTCTTTTATTTATATATATTCAAATGATACAAGTTTCATTAAAGTGATCCCCATTTGCACTGAATTTCATAAAAAAAAAATTAGATAGAATATTAATTAGCAGCTGAAACGTATTTTTATGCAGCCGTCGTATTGATTAATATCCTGTTTGTAATATACCGAGCTATTTTGATGTTTATATTTCCCCAAATTGAATTAAAAAAGATTCCAGTGTCCTGAAAGTAGTGTATGGTGTAACAAATACAACATGTAACCAGTTTAATAGAATAATATATATGACAATACGAATCAGTTTTATCATTCTAACAATCGAAATCAGTTAATCTTTTACTAATGTCTAGTATGCCATTATGTGGGGGAAATATCATTGCCAACCTAAAAAACCTTAATGTTAATAGGTTTCTGCGTACACACGCATATGGGCCCTGGAATGTCATTAGAAGTTTTTATATTCCCGGTCATTTTCCTTGTATTTCCATTCATGCATGTTTAAATGACGACTTGTGCTATTGTCCACTTGGGAAAAAAGACAAGCACATTAAAATCATTATGCGACATAATTCCTGGAGCTGTTAGGTATACAACTGGAATTGTGTAAATAACTAGATTCCAAGGACCAGTGATTAATACCATTGCTTTATAGACATATTATCGTTTGAGTGAACTTTTGAATCTTGATTTTAGTGGGGAATAATTTATATTAATGACTTGAGAACTGTAACTATTTTAACTATTGAAATACGACATGCACATATTACAATATTTATGTAAGTTGTTGTTATGGCTTGGAGTTTTTGTTTTAATTCATCATAGGTCTGTGGAAAGATATCAGTTGGTCCTGTAAAGACGGTATACAGTATACATGATTTTAAGATCACATGTACAGTAAGTCTGTTATGAAAGATACTTGAGCATAGAAAAACTGTAGCAAGTTATTTGTTATTACTTTGGCACAGCTTAACTAGCATGAGTGACTCAAGATCAAATTATGTCGAATAACTAAGAGCAATACTTAATTGGGTACTTGGGTTACAAAACATAATCGTGATTCATAAAGGAGGTTTAACAGTCGCTTGTCTTAATCCATCCATTCATGATGTGAAATTATGAATTACATAAATATTTTAATCTAGTTACATCCTTGATATTATGAACATTCATGAGTGACTAAAAATTCTTGACTTGATATTGGTGCCAGATTTTTAACAAGCTAAATAGGCTATTTATTCTCTCTTGTGTAAAGATAGCCCAGCATAGGCAGGGAGAAAGGCGATGTCGCTAATTTCCAAAGAAACAAATGTAGATTTTTAGTCTTCAGTTACAGGTAAGATACTTATCGATGTCTAGATTACAAAGTTTTGTTTTTAAGAGAAGCAGTTAAATTGTCTAAAGGTAAAGGTGTCTGGTTTCAGTTCTTTTCATCATGATAGATGCTTACCAGAACGTCAGCAGGCAACCCTAACCCCCAACTGTGGTGCCCAACCACAGCATTGACCTCCCCAGTAAACAGCTTAAAATCATGGTCCCGGCCTGTGATCGATCTGCGGCCATGCGAATGCTTGGCGAACACGTTACCACTGTACTGAATTCTTAGTTGCTCTAGAGATGGCTCCTCTCTTAGGAAACCAGTTTTATTACCAAAGAACATTGATATAAGAAAAGCAAATGTATTCAAAAGTTAAATCCTCCAGTAACAGATACGGGTCAAAGGCGAAAATTATTAGCAAAATATAGGTTACTCGTTATAAGATCCTTGATGTTACGAAAGATTATTTTTTTCACACCTTTAATAAGCGTTATTTCATGTCTTATTCTTTATCCATTATACTGCCTTATCATATGAGCTTAGGTTACAACTATAAGACTTGTGAAATTTTTTTTAAGCATTTCCTTGAATTTTCTCCTTGCCAGACCCAATTTATTTTCATCCACACTATGATACACACATACATACATATATATATATATATATATATATATATATATATATATATATATATACATATATATATACATACATACATATATACATACATACACATATAGCATGTGTGTGTGTGCGTGTGTGTGTGTGTGGAGGGGGATGTTACTCTTTGTCACGGTATTTTAGTCTTGAGAGAGTTGAAACAAAACTTCAGTTCCAGACATTGACTCATGGTTTTCGTATAGACAACAATGAACTATGTAAATACACTTCATTGTAAAGCGCAGCACAGCAGCAATTAAAGTATAATGTCTGAATATTTATGACAAAAATTTAGAAATTTACAAGACTGATTTTTTGTAATAATGCTCACTTTTGGATTGAATTCCATGATATTTTTAAATGTAGTCTGTTCTAGTTATTTTTTTTTTATGGCAACTATCAAATATATGTCTAAACAACATTGACATGTATCCGATAGGGTCTAGTGGATAGTGTATGTGAGCGTATTCCACCCAAATGAATATCGTAGATCAATGTAAATAATGTAGAGTATTGTTCATACTTTATACTCCTTACGCTTTTGATTTTCTTTCTATGTATGGGTCTAAAATATTCCGCGTATAAGGAGGAGTATCAGAATCACGGCAGCAGTTAACTTATGGATGGTTGCAATGGTCCGGACAAAGTAATCTAGATACATTACATTTTTTATAGTTCTTAGACTTGAAGTCTAATATCTTATAGTTAATAACGCAACAAATATACCTTAATTATGGATAAATATCCTGATAAGGATTGTTTGTAAATCATAGTAGGCTTACTCTTGGATCATGTTAAAATTCTAAAGGAAAGTACACTGTTAAGAAACAACCGTAATTTTATTCTGAAATTCTCCGAAAAAATATACTGTTCTCAACGTATTTCAGTAAAATACAGGCGACTGTAATTTTACCTTACTTTATTATCTCTTACGGGTTGGTGACCGTAATATCACTCCTTTACGTCAATATATCCGTTTTTTAAACGGTAAGAATCCTAGAATAAATTTTTCCAGACATTTACTTTTTTTATGCAAATTTTAACAGTGTACTATATTGAATTCATCCAATGAAATTAATATCATCAATCATACCAATGCCTTGCTATATTTCTGTCAACGAGAAAAAACACATTAATGGGAAAATTTACACCCCTGAGTGGGAGATAAAGAAACGTTAATTCCAAATATATTAGAGATTCCATGTGATCCCTGTTGCGTGTAAATCATAAATTGGAATCCAAATTCAGTAGTTATGGGAAAGCAACATTAATTAGAAGCTATCGAACACCGTTTGATAGTGAATTCACGCTTTACTCACAGTGGCGTGCACACTGATTTCATACGTCGCATCGTTAACATTAAAGGGATTATGGGTCGCCAAAATTATCGAGAAATTTCATCAGATTTTCTTAAACACTATTTTTAGTTCGGTCTCCACGTAGTAGTGTGTGTGTGTGTGTTTGTGTTTGTGTATGCATATACGTAAATGTATATGTATTATATATACATACATACATATATATATATATATATATATATATATATATATATATATATATATATATATCTAAAATTTAAATTTGCTTAGAATCATTTGAAGTTTTTGAACACATTGTAAGTGGATTTTTTAAAAAATAAATTTCAATTAAAATCACATGCAGTATTTAAATTTTACCAACTCTATAAGTCACATGACATTTTCAAATGATGTCCAAAATATAGGTAATTTCTTAAGGGTCTTCTTCTCCTCTTCTCTTTAATGCCCGGAGCTTTTCTCCGTCTGGGGGCAGAGGGGAGTTTGTTGCCAAAATATCATGGCTTGTAACATTTTAATTTTAACTGTCCGTTACGTTACGTTTTTAACTAGGATATTTTGGCTGTGATTTTGTAGCTGGATAACTCTACTCTATCCAATCCATCAAAAGAAATTAAAGTTATCTGGAAATAATCCATGTCCGGTCATAATTGATACTCAGGTAGGATTTTAAATGTCAAGTGGGCAAGTTAAAAGTAATCCTTACAGCAGCTAACTTTTGTCCGAGGTTTCCACACAACTTTTTATAACATTGAATCTTATGTGAAAGCATTGAAGTTTTCTGAATGTACGGTAGATATAGTCTAAAAGACCCTTTTTTGGAACCCATGATTCACGAAAATTATGTTTAAAAGAAAGCGTGTGAAAAGGAAAAGTAATACAATGTAAGTATTGTGTTTTAGGAGGATAATTATATACATAAGAAAATTAATGAAAACTTGATCAAAATTGCTGGCACATATCGCTCATATGGAATATTAATCTTCTTTCAAGTTAAACCCATGGAATATATATATATATATATATATATATATATATATATATATATATATATATATATATATATATATATATATATATATATCATATATACCAAAGGCACTTCCCCCAATTTTGGAGGGTAGCCGACATCAACAATGAAACAAAACAAAAAGGGGACCTCTACTCTCTACGTTCCTCCAGCCTGACCAGGGACTCAGCCGAGTTCAGCTGGTACTGCTAGGGTGCCACAGCCCAACCTCCCACATTATCCACCACAGATGAAGCTTCATAATGCTGAATCCCCTACTGCTGCTACCTCCACGGTCATATAAGGCACCGGAGGAAGCAGCAGGGCCTACCGGAACTGCGTCACAATCGCTCGCCATTCATTCCTATTTCTAGCACGCTCTCTTGCCTCTCTCACATCTATCCTCCTATCACCCAGATTTTTCTTCACACCATCCATCCACCCAAACCTTGGCCTTCCTCTTGTACTTCTCCCATCAACTCTTGCATTCATCACCTTCTTTAGCAGACAGCCATTTTCCATTCTCTCAACGTGGCCAAACCACCTCAACACATTCATATCCACTCTAGCCGCTAACTCATTTCTTACACCCGTTCTCACCCTCACCACTTCGTTCCTAACCCTATCTACTCGAGATACACCAGCCATACTCCTTAGACACTTCATCTCAAACACATTCAATTTCTGTCTCTCCATCACTTTCATTCCCCACAACTCCGATCCATACATCACAGTTGGTACAATCACTTTCTCATATAGAACTCTCTTTACATTCATGCCCAACCCTCTATTTTTTACTACTCCCTTAACTGCCACCAATACTTTGCAACCTTCATTCACTCTCTGACGTACATCTGCTTCCACTCCACCATTTGCTGCAACAACAGACCCCAAGTACTTAAAAACTGATCCACCTCCTCAAGTAACTCTCCATTCAACATGACATTCAACCTTGCACCACCTTCCCTTCTCGTACATCTCATAACCTTACTCTTACCCACATTAACTCTCAACTTCCTTCTCTCACACACTCTTCCAAATTCTGTCACTAGTCGGTCAAGCTTCTCTTCTGTGTTTGCTACCAGTACAGTATCATCCGCAAACAGCAACTGATTTACCTCCCATTCATGATCATTCTCGCCTACCAGTTTTAATCCTCGTCCAAGCACTCGAGCATTCACCTCTCTCACCACTCCATCAACATACAAGTTAAACAACCACGGCGACATCACACATCCCTGTCTCAGCCCCACTCTCACCGGAAACCAATCGCTCACTTCATTTCCTATTCTAACACATGCTTTACTACCTTTGTAGAAACTTTTAACTGCTTGCAACAACCTTCCACCAACTCCATATAACCTCATCACATTCCACATTGCTTCCCTATCAACTCTATCATATGCTTTCTCCAGATCCATAAACGCAACATACACCTCCTTACCTTTTGCTAAATATTTCTCGCATATCTGCCTAACGGTAAAAATCTGATTCATACAACCCCTACCTCTTCTAAAACCACCCTGTACTTCCAAGATTGCATTCTCTGTTTTATCCTTAATCCTATTAATCATTACTCTACCATACACTTTTCCAACTACACTCAACAAACTAATACCTCTTGAATTACAACACTCATACACATCTCCCTTACCCTTATATAGTGGTACAATACATGCACAAACCCAATCTACTGGTACCATTGACAACACAAAACACATATTAAACAATCTCGCCAACCATTCAAGTACAGTCACACCCCCTTCCTTCAACATCTCAGCTTTCACACCATCTATACCAGATGCTTTTCATACTCTCGTTTCATCTAGTGCTCTCCTCACTTCCTCTATTGTAATCTCTCTCTCATTCTCATCTCCCATCACTGGCACCTCAACACCTGGAACAGCAATTATATCTGCCTCCCTATTATCCTCAACATTCAGCAAACTTTCAAAATATTCCGCCCACCTTTTCCTTGCCTACTCTCCTTTTAACAACGTTCCATTTCCATCTTTCACTGTCTCTTCAATTCTTGCGCCAGCCTTCCTTACTCTCTTCACTTCTTTCCAAAACTTTTTCTTATTCTCTTCATATGACTGACTCAGTCCCTGACCCCACCTCAGGTCAGCTGCCCTCTTTGCCTCACGTA
The DNA here is from genome assembly GCF_036898095.1 of Palaemon carinicauda. Lineage (NCBI taxonomy): Eukaryota > Metazoa > Arthropoda > Malacostraca > Decapoda > Palaemonidae > Palaemon > Palaemon carinicauda. The sequence continues at coordinate 27,879,835 of NC_090764.1, forward strand.
CCTTGCGCATTACTTCCACATTTTTCTCTCTATGTTTTTCATACTTCTCTATACTATTACCCTGCAGCCATTCTTCAAAAGCCCTATTTTTCTCTTCCACTTTTACCTTCACTCCTTCATTCCACCATTCACTGCCCTTCCTCATGCTGCCTCCAACAACCTTCTTGCCACATACATCACTTGCAATCCCAACAAACTTTTCTTTTGCTAACTTCCACTACTCTAAATTACCATTTTCTCTTACTCTCACCTCGTCATATGCCATTTTCAACCTTTCCTGATATTTACTTTTTACCCCCGGTTTTATTAGCTCTTCAACCCTCACTAGTTCCCTTTTACATCCACCTACTCTATTCCCCCACTCTTTTGCTACAACTAATTTTCCTTCCACCAAAAAATGATCAGACATACCGTTAGCCATACCCCTAAACACGTGCACGTCTTTCGATCTTCCAAACATTCTTTTAGTTATCAACACATAATCCATTAATGCCCTTTCTACTACTCTTCCATTTGCCACTCTTACCCATGTATACTTATTTTTTATCTTTCTTTTTAAAAAAGCTAGCACTTATTACCATCTCTTGTTCAACACACATATCTACCAGTCTCTCACCACTCTCATTTTCACCTGGTACGCCATACTTCCCAATGACACCTTCTACCTCTCCAGCGCCCACTCTAGCATTTAAGTCACCCATGACAACTACATAATTCCTTCTGCCCAGTCCTTCTACACACCTAGTTAATTCATTCCAGAACTCATGCCGCTCTTCTTCACTTTTCTCACTACCTGGCCCATACGCACTGACAAACGCCCAACATTCCCTACCCAACCTAACCCTTACCCACATTAACCTAGATGATATCTCCTTCCATTCCACTACTTTACCTGTCATCCATTCACTCAGCAATAAAGCCACACCCTCTCTCGCTCTTCCCCTTTCAATCCCAGACACTCTACCAGACATTTCACCAAACATCACTTCACCCTTTCCTTTCATCTTTGTCTCACACAAGGCCAATACATCCATCCTTCTACTTCTAAACATACTTCCAATCTCACATCTTTTACTCTCTATCCTACTACATCCACGCACATTCAAACACCCCAAAACTAGAGTGCGGGGAGCAGTCACTCTCCCCCAGCTCCAAAAGTAATACAGGTAAATATGATTATTATTGTTGTTATGCAAGTGGAAAACCAGGTCATACTTCCAGGTTTTGCAAGAAAAAATAAGTTAGTAGTTCATGGATATTTTTTTTTTTTTATTCAGAAAGGGTATCTAGCAAGGAATTTTATAGAGGAAGAGAAAATTTTCAAGAAACAAGTGTCTGATTAATAATCTTTCATCAAGCAGGAATGGCGTTATGAATGAAACTGTGACCTTTAAAGGATATTTTTGTCTGAAGTTGTATATATACATATATATCTCTTTCAAAGATATATATATATATATATATATATATATATATATATATATATATATATATAATATATATATATATAATTTTCTATTTTTTTTGGGGGGGGGGGAGTTCTCAAGACAATGGAAATTCATGTAAACTTATTTGACGAGGTTATTTGTGTATACTGTACATATTCAAATTTTCCTTCCATTGGAAAGAAGAATTTGGACATAACTGTTTTTCACCCCAACACATTCCCCAGACAGGGATTGGTTCAGAGACAAACTCCTTAATAGTTGCAGATGAATTATGGATGTATCCTATTTTCCGCCAAAATTCACAATATTAGTCACATAGCACAACCTTTATAGAAGGCTTGCTTGTAGTAGTGAGTCAGCACTGCCAGCTCACTCTGCGCCATTTACATTACTTTTGCATGCACTCTTAGACGTCGGGGATATCAAGGTCCACCCTTCGTGAAATGATAACACGCTATCACAAGGGCTGTAATTGTATGTATTTACAACATCAAGTATTTACTCTCCTAAATTATTTGTTTACTTTTGTTACTGAATAATTGTAATTGGATATTCCATAACAAGAGACAGATTTCCATGAATTGAAAAGATGTGTAAGTCCCTATGGTGTAGAAGTGATAAAACCTAAAGTTGTAGTATTTGCATCATTCAACATAATTTACAGATGCTTTGATTTATAAATAATATAAGATAACGGGCTGGAACATTTATAGGAAAAAAGGAAATATAGCCTTTTTTCATCCTATTAGATATTGATGGTTGAAATTAACTTAGATGAAGTAAATGAATAAACACTTGAAGGTGTTGAGTAAATCTTTATCGAACATCAAAACTCCATTTATCGAAAGTCATACTACATTTGCGTAATCACGCAATTTCTCGTCCTTGATCTTGATTCTTATTCTACGCCCATTGTCAAAGCTGATCTTTTTGGCCCGAAGAGTACACTTTTATTCTGAACCCCAAATATTATTTTCTCCTCCATGATAATATTCCAAGAACTAAGTCTCATGTTCCTGTTTGGGATCAAAGGTTCCTTTAGTGGTTCAAAGAAAGGCGTGATACACTTTTTGCACTCTCTAATGGAGGGCTCGGCTGCGTTTCATTTTTATAGTCTTTCAAAGAATTATTTACTTATATCTCATTGATCCGTCACTATAAAAATATTTTTGTCTTACGTGGGGGTTTTCTTCTGAAACTTTGAAATATTGGTGCTGTATTTCAATTTTATTTTCTAGGATGTATACATTTATATCATATTAATTCATCAGAACAAATTTAATTGAATTTTCAAGAAATGCTATGTTTTGTTCCATGGAGGTAAAATGTGTTGGAGTGGACAAGGTATTTAACATTTTGCCAACTTCGAGTTATGGATTATTAAGATTTGTCTGGCAGAGGGATACTCAAGATATTGAAGCTTATGAGAGGTATAACTCTTTGTGCTAACTGATAAGAATATACATTTGTCTGGAAGCATGGGCGCTCATATTTCTTTAACCTGCATTTAGAGAATGGAATTAAGATTTTAATCTTGCATAACGTTGTAAATATCTTTTTTGTCAATTACTGCTGTTGTCACTGTAAATTTTATTTATGATTTATAACACATTCGTAAAAGTCTCAAATTTTCTATATAGTTATCCTTACAGAGATCAGCAATATTGTATTCCTTGGGTGTCTAATATTCCACACACTCAAAGTTCCAAGAAATCTTCTTTCTGCTAGGTAATTCTTCTTTATTTTAATATTTGGTTTCCATTTATTTTCTTCCTTCTCATTCAATCTCAAGATCAAGGAACTTCTTCTGAGAAATATGTTGGTTCAAAACAGAGCGTCAGTTTCTTTTTTTTTTAATCCCTTTTAAGATAGATGCTTTGTTGTCGTATCTTTATAGCCTCACTTCTAGGCCACCATATTATAATATACAGTTTTATCCCAGTCGTTTTACAATTAGTGGATCGAAGTGAAGATAGTTTAATGTGAAGAATGTCTGGTGATATTAGATATACGAATCATGTTAATCTTCATAATAATTTTAGTTATCTTCCAAATTGCGAAAAATGCAAATCCGGATACGGCATAATGGTCTGTTTTCCCCCTGTCCAAAATTCCTCCCGGGGGAAATATGACCCAGTATATATATCTCCCGGGGGAATTTTGTCCAAGGGTAATATTCCCCCCTCTGGACCAAGATCCCCCCCCCCAACTGTTGTTATAAGCGTATGGTTATGGCAATGTAGAGCAATTAAGCTTTCATGGTGATTTTTATGGTAGGCCTACACTTAAAGTTGTGAACACCTTTTTAAAATCACATTGTGTTATCCCTCAAACTGTAGTGTCGTAAGTGTGATTCCGAGTTATCTTTTATAGAGCACCAACACATTTTTATTTTCTGATTAGGAGTTTGTGACAAGGGTAAGGGGGTCCAGGGCTAGGTCTGTAACCTTGGAATTTGGGGGGGGGGGGGTTGACACCCAGCTAGATCTGTGACCTGGGAAGGGGGGTCCGGGGTTTGCCCCCTGCTAGGTCTTGGACCTGGGAAGGGGTGTCTTGGGACTTGCCCTTGGTTAGGTCCTAGGTCAGGTCTGTGACCAGGTAAGGGAGGTCCCTTGGGCTTGCTCCCCCGCTAGGTTTGTGACCTAGGAGGGGGTTTGGGGCTTAGCTGGACCTCCCGACTAAAGCCGGCCATACACCAAGGAGGTTTACCCATGCCATACACACAGAGGACTGATCACACGGTTTGTCGTGCAGGACTGGAGCAGCGCTCCTGTCCTGTGAAAAATGCCCACATACGCTACGGACTAGCCTGCTTAGTGCAAGAGGATATGGTACCCAGGATTGGACCCACATGGTTACGTTTTTGGTACTTGTTAACAAAATTTGGTACATTACGATGTATCAAGTACAATTGGTAGCTTAGTTCTAATTTTGAAAATGTCAAATTTTGGTACTTTTTACTTGCTTTATTTTACTTAATATGAATCTGCCTTTGAATAATATGAAGGAACGTGATAAGTATTTTCTGACGGCTTCTACATTGTGGCGATTTGTCCGCTATGGTGTTAATGTACTTAACTACTTATTTAGAATATTTAGATATTTTTATCTTTTACAGAAACGGGGAAATGAACCTGTGGATGAGGAAGACTCCAAGGAGATTTGAACCTCCTATCAAATGGAATGAGACTTAAGATTGTTTCAAAATATTATCAGGATAATAAATGCTGTTATTTCATCGTAGTACTTTCATGTATCCCCTCAAGTTACCACGACAAGAATTTTTACGAGGTAAGAATTTAATACTAAAATTGTTAAAAGGTATCATTATTGAGAGTATTGTGTGTTTCGAAAATTTGCATGAAAATATGTTTGGTATTTTAAATGTCTAGAATTGGACATGGTCTCTGACGATACTGGCTTTCCTACTCAAGTGAAATCTTTCTCGTAGTCATAGACTGATTCAGTCACTTTCATTGTATTATCTAGAGAGTTCTTTCCATACTTGCTTCATCACCAGTTCGATGGTGACTTGAAATACTTTGTAAGGACTGTAATGCTCTGATACAATTTAATTAACTGTTTGTTATGTCCGACTTTAATCAATAAACCGGTTCCCCTTATAGAGGGTGGCTGGGGGAAAAATGAATACGGCTGTCTATGCACGGGTCATCTTTTAATTGGTAAATCATGAATTAAATCTATGTTGGAAACTTTCTCAACACCATTCAGTATAAAGAATTTCGCAGAATTGTCAGCGATAATGCATCTATTCCTTCTGAAAGCATTTTGCTACCGATTTCTATAATTAAATTCGTGTTCTTTCTGGTTTCAATAGCCCTTGCGTTTTAACCCGTCTTCCGTTTATCCAGATTAAGCTTTTAGTATATCCATATCTTCCTTCCTTCGGCATCGTATAAGTTAACTCTTTCACCATCTATGCTGTATATTTTAAGGACCTCCCAAAGCATCTATAAAGTTTAAAACACTTACAGAAGACTAGAATTACTCAGATATTTGCTCAGATAGCGTCTATAACGTTTACACTGCTTTCAGAAGACTAAAAATCACAACACACTGGTTATATTTTTTTACATCTTTGCTAAGTTTTTTTTATTTATACTGCAGCTTCACTATTTTGTGTATCACTATGTTATTAATACTGTCAACCGCTTTAGTTATCCATATCATTATTATTATTATTATAATTATTATTATTATTATAAATTATTATTATTATTATTATTATTATTATTATTATTATTATTATTATTAGTGTTTGTTAAGCTACAACTCTAGTTGGAAAATCAGGATGCTATAAGTCCAAGGGCTCCAACAGGGAAAATAACCCAGGAAGGAAAGGAAATAAACCATGTAGGCTGTAAGACATAACGAATAACAATATAGAATATCTTTAAATCAGTAACAACGTAATATATATATATATATATATATATATATATATATATATATATATATATATATACAATCTATCTCTATCAACGTTTCTATCTATCTACCTCATATATATATATATATATATATATATATATATATATATATATATATACTGTATGTATATATATACATATATATATATACATATATATATACATACATACATACATACATACATATACATACAATGAAGAGAGTGGTGTGCCTAAGTGTACCCTTAAGGAAGAGACCTCTAGCCCGAGACAGTGGAAGACTATGGTACAGAGGCTGTGGCACTACCCAAGAGTAGAGAACAATGCATTGATTTTAGAGTGCCCTTCTCCTTGAAGAGTTGCTGACAATAGTTAGTCTCTTCTACTCTTACCAAGAGGAAATTAATTGCTGAACAATTACAGTGCAGTATTTATCAACTTCATCGAAGAAGAATGTTTTGGGGAATATCAGTGTTTTTAGGTGTATGAGGACAGAGTAGAATATTGAAAGAATAGGTCATAACTATTAGGTGTTTGTGTGGGCAAAAGAAACATAAGCCGCAACCAGTGAGAGGGATCGAATGTAGCACTGTTTAGACTTTAGATGAATAGCGAACCCTTATTTTACATTTTTATTCAATTTCAACATCCATACTTCCTTTAAACACATGGAAATTTAGTTTATTTATACAAAACAACTCTTGCTTTCATACACACCACTTTTCTCTTACAAACTACTTGAAAATATAATGCATTCAGCCTCTGATCACCTTCTATGTAACTCATATTCTCGTACTCCATATCATCAGCCGTTAAATTTGCTCAAAACATGTATATGATCAATCTACTTTTATAATTCTCGTATCCATGTAGACATGAATTACTCAATTTTTTTTCTTCTTAACCTGCAATTAAAAAACATTGCCTTTCTAGTTTTTCCTCATTTAATTGACTTTTGAATTCCATTTCGATATCACAAACACAATTTAACGCTAGTAAGTGTTTAAAATTCTTCTTTCCGTTTACTATCCCACATGTTCCAATTAACTTTGCAGTATATAAAAAACATTTGTTTTATTCCGTCTTTATTCCATCTCTAAAAATACTGAGCAGTCTAGGAGACCAAGTACACTTATCTTTTAAATGCACCTTTAACATAACAACATCACAAAGATTTCTAAGTGCCCTCTACGATTTACTTTCCACATTGTTCATCCTGGACAATCTCCTTGCTGTACTCGTGTACTACAATTGCCTCTCTCAAGTTCATGTCTCCCTGCTTATTAAAATCTTATGTACCAGCCAAAATCTTTATTTCTTTGGATGGATGAGATACTTTTCGAAAGAAAAAACTTGACTTTTCCCTCTATTTTTGTCTTGAACGCTCACACAAACTCACTATTAACCCCCCCCCCCATCCCAACAAACCCCCCCCCCCCCCAAAAAAAAAAAAAACCGTCACAAATTGTTTTTATTGTTTTGCAAAATTCTAAGTGAAATTTAACGATGAAATTTTTGATTTTGTAATTTTGCATAACCGATGATTTTTTTTTTTGCCGTTGCCCTGAAATATCAAATAAAAAAATTACAGAATGAGAGTTAAATAATTTAGTGTTACGAATAGGTATCTCTCGATTCTGTATATTTCTATTCATGATTAATGTTTTGCAATCATGCCAGTGGTTGGGAAACTTTAGACTTGGAACAAGATTAATCTTTATGACTTTCTTTTTATCCATAAATAATGTTTTATTTGCTTGATTCTGATTGCAAAAACTCTTGCTTAAAATTGCCGAATTAGAGAGATACTCTAATTTGGAAATTAATAGTAGAACCAAGTGTTATCTTCGTAATTACCTTTTCTACTACGAAGAAATAGTTTACATTACTGATTTTAGTTAAGGAAATATGGAGTCTAATGGATCTTCTCGAGTATCTTGACTGCCATTCTCTTTCTCTGCTCCT
>NC_090764.1:27892677-27902677 GCF_036898095.1 Palaemon carinicauda
TATAAAAAAAAACTCAGGTTCATCGTACAGTGCTTTGGAATACCATTCAAAATCCTATCTAAATGTTACGCTTGATGTTTCGATACACCGTTTGTACAGAAGAAAGACATTTAAAGGGTTATAAAGGCCGCTCATGAATGGCAGAGGCTAGGAATAGGGACATTGACATAGCAAGCAGGACAATGCCCTAGAGACTGACCATATATACATATGATCAGCACAAGCCCCCCCCCCTCCCTCCACCTAAGCTAAGACCAGGGAGGGCCAAGCAATGACTGCTGAAGATGCAGCAGGTAGACATATAGGCTCCCCCAAACCTCCATCATTAGCTCACAAGGATGGTGAGGTTGCAGACACTAAAGTAACTAATGAGTTTGAGCAGGACTCGAACCTTAGTCTGGCGATCACCGGGTAGACGTTACCAGTAGAGTACAACAACCATGCAGGTTATTGGTAATGTTTATGCCAGTTGAGGAAGTACTCATATTTATGAAAGCATTAGGTCTGGTATAAAAATCGCTGAAAAGAAGATTGTGTAAATTAAGAGGAAAAAGGCGTAAGGACTCGTGCAAGGAACGTGCAACTGGAAACAACAATAATTTGAAAAATAGTGAATTTCTTGGAGGTTTGATGTAACATCGAAGCATTTTAATGAAATCTGTAAGGGTTTAACTCTAGATGAAATTAGAGCCAATCATACAGCAAGTTCAGCAAGTATTTCCAACTCATGACGTCCTTACCATTCCTGTACTATCTATTACCACTTGTTCTTACTTATCCTTTACTCGCAGTTACCGCTTGTCAAATCACTTTATATCACGTCACTCAAATAGTCTTTGTTCCGTCGATGCTTGTTTCGCTCGCATTTAAATATAATCTCATTGGGCTTTTGTCTTGGTAACCGGAATATGAATGTGCTGTGTCCGCAATCCGCGAGGATAACTTTTAAAGGTTGCCAGTACTTACCACCACTGAGTGCGCACGCGTGCTCTGCGATTAGCTGTTAATTTCATCCCTGGACAAATACTGCCATACTTCTATAATATGCAACCCGAAACCCGTTACTGTAAGATTTCAATGTAGATAGAGAGTAACAAAAGTAAATATTTCGCTTAAAAGTTGTACTGAAAAGACTACAGATTCATACTCTCTCTCTCTCTCTCTCTCTCTCTCTCTCTCTCTCTCTCTCTCTCTCTCTCTCTCTCTCTCTCTCTCTCTCTCATATCTTCATAACACCCTAGAGATAAAGTGAGTTTAGTGCGCTAAGTACTGGGCAAATAGCCACTGCAGCTCAGCTGTTGCACTAAATTAATCAAAATGAATAGGATGGATGTCAGAAACGGATCAAGTTGGCTTTATACATATAGTAAGAAATGGCCAACTTGAGTCGTTTCTTACATCAACTTCTCAAGTTGTTTTGATGCCTCGGTAAAGATCATGGATGGATGTATTCTATATAGCAGAGAGCGTAGGATATTTTAAACAATTCATTAACTTCTAAGTCAAATACTCTACCGAACATATAATAATTGCAACTTTATCAAATAGGCAAACAAAATACTAGAAACTGATATATATATATATATATATATATATGAATATATACAATATATACAGTATGTATGTATGTAAACGCTATATATGTTTGTATATGTGTGTGTATATATATATATATATATATATATATATATATATATATATATTAGTATATACAATATATACAGTATGTATGTATATATACGCTATATATGTTTGTATATGTGTGTATATATATATATATATATATATATATATATTATATATACATAATATATATATATACTGTATATATATATATGTGTGTGTGTGTGTGTGATAAATATTGCACATTTAGGCGTATTTTTCATACTTAAATAAGCCATATATTTTGATATATTAATGTCTGGATTCCCTTACCGCCCTCATGATCAGAGCCCCATGCGGTAAATGTATGTGTGTGTATATATATATATATATATATATATATATATATATATATATATATATATATATATATGTGTGTGTGTGTGTGTGTGTATAAATAAAAATCACAGCTTAGTTTCACTTATGATCAGCAAAATCATATCGCCAAAGATTCCGAAAGCAAGACCATTGGACTGTCTGGTGTATTAGCTTAATAGCTATAATCCCCTTTCCTTCCTTTAGATATCCTATAAACCTTTGTTTATTAGTCACATTCACTTGCCCTCAAACCCGTATTCTTTGCTTCCTCCCCTTTCTTCCTTATTAATATTGCACAGCTTTCCATCTCTGGAACGGTATCCCCAGTTATACAAACCACTAATACTCTTACTTTTAATCTTTTCACTGCAGAAGTAGATTGCTGAGTATAGAATTGTTATACATTTGGGAATATATATAAATATATATATATACTATATATATATATAATATATACTATATATATATAATATATCTATATATATATGTATGTATTTATATATATGTATGCATATATATATACACATATATATTTTTATGTATATGTATATATATACAGTATATATATATATATATATATATATATATATATATATATATATATTATGTATATATATAAGATAAGTTTTATGAAAGGGATTTTAAGCTATTTTTTGCTTATAATGTATAAAGATTAATGTTCTTTTGGGGGAATGGTGCTAGCTTAATTATGATAATGATAATGCTAATTATTATTATTGTTATGGTGATTATTATTATTATTATTGTTATTATTATTATTATTATTATCATGGTTGCTGTAAGCTATAATTATTACTCAATATCAACGTTAAGTCGAAACAAATGTTATAAATTTAAAATTATTTATCCCTATGGGAATTTTTTGGGGAATATATATTCAATTATAATTCAAGTATATGTTTATTTTTAAAAGACATTAAAGCAAACGTTGAAAAACATATTTTCAATATTCTGGATTATTTTTGTAAATACAAATGTTGAAAAACAGGATGTTAGTTGAAATAAAATCTTTTAATTTAGAAAAGAACTGTCTTAAGCACTGTCAATATTATTATACGGGTGTTAACCCTTGTCCCATCTCTCTCTCTCTCTCTCTCTCTCTCTCTCTCTCTCTCTCTCTCTCTCTCTCTCTCTCTCTCTCTCTCTGGACTGACTATATATACAGAATATACTATATATATATATATATATATATATATATATATATATATATATATATATATATATATATATATATATATATATATATATATATATATAAAGCATACTGTATATAATTGCAGTATATAGGATTATACAGTGGATATATATAAATATATATATATATATATATATATATACATATATATATATATATATATATATATACATATATGCATATATGTATATATATATATGTATATTCTGAAGTGAAACAAAAAAAAAGTCTTTCGCCAATAGAAACTTTCAACTTGGACAAGATGTTGTTGACAAAGTTATTAATAACGATCCTTCTCCTCCCTTGAAATCTCATAATGTGGAACTTTTCCTTGTTTGTTGCGGGCAGGAAGACGTAATTTCCCTCATTCTGAATGTCTGAAGTTTCTGAGTTTCATAATATGGGTGGCAGGAAGGAGAACACAAGAGCCGGACCCGCATTTAAGGCTGCCCTTACTAGCCAGAATGGACGCTTGTGATGTGATTGGGAGCAGTTACAGCTATCATTGTGAAAGTTGCACGATTGGAAATTGTCTCCAAATGTTTCTTCATATGTGACTAGTTCCATCGTGGGACCAAACTATCTTTTGATTGAGAAAAGAATTTTGTACCACAAGTAAACAAACAATTTCAACTACGTGAAGCAAGTTTATAGAAGTCTGTGAGAGTTAACAATACGTGCGTAGATACCTCAGTGTGCAATTGTGAAAGAAGGGTTTACAAAAATTTTAAAGATTGAACTATCTTTCCTGAGTACAACCCCCCCCCCCCCTTACTTCCCACCATCTAGGTTTCCCTAGAGGATATTTTCAAAGATTTGTAGGCAGTTACAATGAGAACTTTTATAGCTAAAATGGTGTAGCATCTTTGGAGAGTTGTTATTATTACCATCATCCAAGGTACAACCATAATAACACTATCAAAATGCTACAATCTGAATGGCTCCAACAGGGAAAGCGGCCCAGTTGAACAGATAAGTCGTATGTGAAATATAAAATGAAATTATATCAATTTGTTCAACAGTCAACATTTTCAACACGTTTGAGCTACAAGATTAAGAGCATTCATCAATCTGGTTACTGCCGGAATAAAATGTCTAGAATATTTAGTATTGAAGATTTTAGTGACAAGACAAGACTTAGAAATAACTGCCTAGTTAGTTATGTCATGGAAGATCTGAATGCAGAGGGTAGCCAGAATTACAATGAATCTCAGTAATATGCAAAAAAAAAAAAAAAAAAAAAAAAAAAAAAAAAAAAAAAAAAAAAAAAAAAAAAAACCTTAAAGAAATTAAGATGGGAAAATTAAAATAAAAAATTTCATCGGGATAGATTGTTCCCAAAGACCTTTAGACTTTCTCAATATGTTTATTTCATGTTCAGTTGAAGAAGAAACAGACGAGTCGTCTATCCCAAAAGTAAATTTTTGATCATGAATCACACCTAGAATTTTAAATGAACTTTTTTTTTTCTGTGTCTGCCACCTCCCAAATTTGTTGGAAGTGCCATGGTAGATAGGTAGTCTACAGTTAGAAATACACGATCAGTGAAAAAAATCTCGGTGTTGGGAAGCTACTGTCCTTGATATACTTAAATCATAACTTGGAATTTGATAGGGTTAAACTTCATCCCAGATACCTTGCACCATGCATTAATCTTATTTATATATCTATTCACGGGATGAAATTAATGAAGAGTAGAATCATCTACATAATGAACAAGCTTGTTTTCAATGCCAAACCACAAATCGTGTGTATATGATAAGGAAAAAAAAAAAAAAAACGGTGGGCCGAGTACGCTACCTTACGGAACAGCAAAAAGACATTCTTATGGTCACTAAGGGACACACTAGCATCTGCTGTTTACAATTTGTTACACAAAATTCAATCGTGACGCCAATAAGAGACCTACCTACTCCCATCTGTTCAAGTTTGAAAAAATGCCCTCGTGATTAAGACAGTCAAAGGCAATACTAAATTTAACGCCAATCATTCGAACTTCGTGATCACAATCAAAGGATTTTTGTACTGCATTGGAAATTGTAAGGACATCACTAGAGAACAGACGATTAGACGTTTTGCCAAGAGACGATCAAAACTTTTGGAGATTATAAGAGTTATGGTATTTTGGCGGTAATTAGGAGGGCTAGAGCAGCTACCTCAAACACAATTACCTATTGGAGCAACATTACTAAATCTCCACCAAGAGGGGAAAAAAAAAATATTCTTGCTATCTTGTAAAAAAAAATAACAGAACTTGGGAGATAAGAAATCAGTCTTCTTAAAAAATCAAGGGAAGAATGCAATTAAGGTCTGCACCTCATATGCAGCAAGGTCCAATAAAAGTGTTCTAATTTCACGAATCCGAGAAGCTAAACTAGTTAGCTTCATTATATAGAAAGCAAACATATTTAAGAGTGGGGTTGTTGGTTGTTATGAAACCGTGTTAAGGGCTCTAATTAGGTATGGTAATGTAGCAACTTGACCTTGATTGATTGGAAAGAATGTCCAAAAATCTATATGAGAATTTTCATTTTAAAGTGTTAGCTGATTATGTTCAATAAGTAAATGCATATGTGTTTGAGTATAATAATTTATTTGAAATAAAAGAAATAATCAACACACCTACATATATATTATATGTACCCTTGGATATTAGATTTCCCATGGAAATTTTAATAAAAAGCAATGATTTATATATATACTCATATATATATATATATATATATATATATATATATGTGTGTGTGTGTGTGTGTGTGTGTGTATACAGTACATATGTATGTATGTATATATATATAAAAATATATATATATATATATATATATATATATAAATATATATATATATATATATATATATATATATATATATATATATATATATATATTTATATATATATAGCCTATATGAAAAAATTATTCCGATCTAGAAAAATAGATAAACAAATAAATAAAGTAAATAGAAAAAAAGTTAACAAATTAAGTCTCACATTTTGCATGGAGATTCATTGAAATAATGAAAAATTAATAGAATGAAAGATAACAATCGATAATGATGGTTACTGTTCATGGGGCCCCCATCCAATAAGCTAAAAAGACAATATATGAATAAACAGTAATGTTTAAAAAATCTGTTTATGATGAATTTCAACTCTTAACGAATATTTGCAATATAGTGTTTGAAATCATTAATATCAGTTTGTTATTCAACTAATTTATCGTTATATTTAGCCGAACTTATTTTCTTACAAACAGTCTGAATAAGAATAATTTATGAATTATTCCCAGTGAACGGAAATTAGTTCAATGGAATTCCGATATCAGACAATTAGTATTAAAGACTCGTTCATTGCGCCGGCATTTTCGATTTTGTAATTTAATCATGTATAAAGATTTAATTCTATAATGTGTTCTTTGACTAACCACCAGAATTCCATTAATTAAACTCGTTCACTAAAAGGTTTCTCTGGAATTGGTGAGTATTAAAGCTCCAGTAATAACAGAAAAAGCTGGTTTGGAAAGATATAAAATTTGAGAGGGAAGAACCATTAAACACTATGATAGCCAGGAATTTGGACTTTAACGTTCTACTCTTTTATTGTTTGTTTAAAATTTATATAGATTTGGTTAGAATTTATTATTTGTATATACAGTACATTTAGATATCATAATTTCGTGATTATATAAATAAGAAGAAAATATTTAAGATCTATTTACCCATTTTATCTAGGAATTATGTCAAAAATGAACCTTGTGATTTTGACGAAATAATAGCGTGAAGAACTTGATCATTTCAACTGTTTGTAAGTCTTTTAGCCTTTATCAAAAGTAATTAGTAATATACTGTGTATCAGTTGTCATTAGCTATATATTGAGCATTTAATAGCATTGCAAAATTCGTTAAATTGATTTTCCAACCTCTATTATTCTATGAAACTACTTATTAGAAGTAAAGCTAATTTGTGGTATTAGTTATTTGTAAAAAAAAGTATAATGGTTGAAATCCAGTGATGGAATATTTTTATTCTACAGTAGTTGAAATATTCTTCTGAATCAATTTTAGAGAATGGGTATATTTAATTTGGGTTTAGGACATTGTCATAACATAATAGTCTGAATAAATGATGTGAAATGTATCCCTTCAGTTCCTACTAATAGTCTTGTAGAGCTTTTTCAGCCGAAGAAATTTTTTTTCTTTTCATAAATGAATAATTTTAAATTATAAGATAGTTATAAAAGTTTATTAATTTGTTACAAACGGAAATATAATACGCACTTACTCACAGCCAAGCTCACAAAATAATATAAATTTATTAACTGTCCATTAGTTGTAATTTATTATTTATAGAGTTTCACAAATGAAAAACATTATTTTTATAGTGAAAGTGTTTGTTTAATTCTCAAATGTACAATCAGCGTTTGTCGATAGATCTTGTTGCAGCAAATTGCGTCTAATTTAATTTACTCTGTAATCCATTTACGTTGGTATAATATACACAAGTCTGGAATGATATTATATAATTATATCAGTTAATTAAACCATGTCCATGCTAATTAATGATAGAACTGTCTGATTACATTAATTTAATGAATAGGTGGACATACGTAGCATAATAACATTTCTGATAATTGTCTATGCATGTCGTTTTGTAGTTATCTAGCTATCATGTTTGTTTTGGTCGTCATCTTTACTGACAAGAGCTCTTTATCGGATCAATTTTTTTAATCAAGAGCTATAACAGTTATATAAGGCAACCAAGAGCACTCAGGGCTCGAATGGTATCCTTCCTGCAAACCAACCGGGTAGTATCCTGTCTCACCACCAGCAAACACCACTTCTGATCTGGAGGTGTAGGGACCTTGCCCTGCTCTAATCATTGGTAGTGGAACAGGTTGGAGGGCATCTGATGTTGATTGTGCAGATGGCTATTAGAAATTAATTTCAAATTCAAATTTACATTTGTCTAATACTCAAATGCACAATCAATATTTGCAGTGGCCTCAAATTTAATAGTCTTAGGGGAAACGTCCCTGCCTGTAGATCTGTCGTATTGGGTTTGCGTCACGCCCAAGCTTGATCTTTTTTTCTAGCGTCTGCAACCTCACCATTCTTGTAAGCTAAGGATGGATGTTTGGAGGAGCCCGTAGGTCTACCTGCTGAATCCTCAGCAGCCATTGCCTGGCCCTCCCTGGTCCTAGCTTGTGTGGAGAGGGGACTGGGGCACTGTTACTGTCCTTTACCTCTGTCATGTCGACTTTTAACCTTAGACGGGTTATGCTTTGATTGATATCGGTTCTTACAATATAATGTAATCATTTAGGCTGCGTCATTGCATTCTGATATTAAATTACAACACAGTTCTCTTCTGATTATATATATTTTATTTCGTGGGACAAGACATTTAGCATAGGACTTTACCTGGTTAACTTATGATTTTTTTCACTTTAACAGCTCTGAATGGTCATTAAAATTCTAGTATAGCAAGAATTACAAATGTATTTGGAAAATTTTTAATCATGTATATTAAGAAGTATAATTTACGTTATTGCAGTCCAAACAATTAAGATAACTTTCATAGCAATTCTCTCTCTTCTCTCTCTCTCTCTCTCTCTCTCTCTCTCTCTCTCTCTCTCTCTCTCTCTCTCTCTCTCTTATATGAGAAAATTTTCAATAAATGTATAGATTACAATGCCAAAGCACAGTTCAAAATATCTGGCATATGTACACGATTTTGTTTTTTCCCATAGTTATTAGAGGGTGACTGTCCAAGAACTGCAATACTCTAATGAATTTATCCTAGATTTGAGCTCCAATGACTTTTGGTAATGCCTTGTTTTAAGCTAAATTACCTCTTTGTTGACAATTTATTGTCAAATTTTAGCTCCAATAACGTTTGGTAATGCCTTGATTTAAGCTAAATTACCTCTTTGCTGACAATTTATTGTCAAATTTTAGCTCCAATAATGTTTGGTAATGCCTTGATTTAAGGTAAATTACCTCTTTGTTGACAATTTGTCAAATTTTAGCACCAATAACTTTAGGTAATGCCTAATATTTCCATGATAAAGTTGGATTTTGCCAGAAACCTAGGTCGGTATCATTCTGCGGGATTTAAATATAAGACGTTTTCCCTAGCAGGGAGTGGTTCCAGAGAAGAAAAACATTATTCACTGCCACATTTATCATCTCATTGCAGAATCTAGGATCGAACCCCGTTCACACAGTAATACTTCTTTTCACCATCTTTTCAGCCCTTTAGAGGCCCTTTTCTCTTCGTATCCTCTTCCACTTCTGAACAATTTAAAATTTTTCCTAGCCTATTGCCCTTTATGTCCACATAACCAAATCGTCTCTAATTACTCTGATTCAATCTTTCACATATTATAACACTTCATTAACCAATTTCAAACTCTTATTTCTTCTTACGCTGCGTAGGATACGCAAATGGTTGATCCCAATAGCCTCGCCTTTTTCTTTCAGTAAACTTCTCTACTTGATATCTACCTTGGTTCAACAATTTGTTCATGCAATCCAAGCATACGATTCCTACTACCTGTCTTTATTCATCTATTCTTAACTCACCTATTCTTTTACTATCCATACTAACGTTTATAAGTCAGTCTTAATAATTTCAATTTACTCTTAATACTTTATTATTTCTCATATTTACTTTCGATTTTTTGCATTCAAATACTTTTGCTATATCTGCATTTTCTCTTCAATGCACCGAATCAACAAATTATAGGAGATATTGCCATACCATCATGATATTAATAAGGAATACTTCCCATATTATCAAGA
>NC_090764.1:27907677-27912677 GCF_036898095.1 Palaemon carinicauda
AACTGTTAAAACGAACTAAGTTTGAAATTATAAAGACCTGGATAGGCTAAAAAGGGAGCCATGGGCCATTTGTAGAGTAATACTCAAGGCGTACAAATTTCTGCTTAAAATGGTAGATTTAATTACATACTAGATCGAGAAAAATATTCTGATAAACATGAGATAAGAACCGAGAATAGGGATTTTTTTTTTTTTTTTTTTTTTTTTTTTTTTTTTGTCATAAAATTAGTCTCAGTTAACCGTAAAATAAGTGTATCAGATACAGTATCATAAAAATGAAAAAAAAAAACGTAAACTCAATAAAATACAGGACAGTTCCATAATTGACTACATTATTGTAAAGTAGTAAATTAGTATGCCCAAATTTGAATTTATTGAGTATACATCATTGATTGTTGCGATTGAAATTTGCTGGAAAATTATTTAAAAAATTTATTAACTACGGGAGAATATTTATAAAGTTAATTGATTTTATTCTATTGTAAATTTTATAATAATAAAAAACACCAGTCAGTGAATCTCAAGAAAGTATCGAAAAGCGTTATATGAAGGAATACTTTTTTCTAAATATTTGATTGTTTAATTCGGACAATGTGCAATTTTATATTAATTTCAACAATCTTATACACCAACATTATTTCATGTGAATAATGAATATCTCTGATTATTGGGAACTAATTCTCCACATTAAACCATTCAGACGATTGTTTTTTTATAATTGTACTTCTAGAAAATTTTCAAAAAGTGTTTTAAAAGTTATGTAGCCTTTTGGTCCCAAGCCACTCTATTTGGGTAGCTATTAGGGTTTGAAATGATATTTAAGGGATCATGCGCTCTTGGTCTTCCTAAAATTTAACTTAATATTTCTTGCTTGTGAGGCAGGCTATCTATGACAAGTGGACGCCCCTGAACGCACCTCGACTCTTAACACCTGAGTGACTATAGTAATGATGTACTGTACAAGGAGTTAAAAGTGAAAGTGCACCAAGCAGGAAAGATTACCTGAAAAAATATATATGGTACAACAATGATAGATTTCACTACGTTTTACTATGATATAGTATGGTATCGTTTAGAAGATTGGAACAAACATAATAAAATGCATCCCTTCAAACACTAGATTTTGAAGTGCATATCTTAATGATGGAGATAATTATTGCAATTAAAATTCCCAATCCAGTGTTTTGGGATACTATATTCACGTTTTTTTTTACCATTGGAACTGGTCGCCTTTTGTACTCTCCATCCAGTTAGCCAATCAGACCTTTTTTTTCTTTTTTACTGTAATTTGACTCATTTAAATAAATCACTTACCTTCACATCATAAAAGATGCTATCTCTGACATTTTTGGAAAATATTCTTCCATGCATCTCATTGAGGAGGTCGTTTTTGGGACACGCCAAATATTCGGTAATTTCCCTTTTGGAACAAATAACATGTGTTATTGGTGTGTTTATAAGGGTTTTCGTAAGTTCTGGTTGGGTAAATGTAGGAAAGTCCTACTTTTCATTATAATGCTGAATGAAACTAGGAGATACGTCTAAAAGTGGTTCAAAAGGGAAGCTTGACGGTAAAGGTAACTTGGGTAAAGTAAGGACACGGAACCCTAGAGGGGTGTAGCTCCCTTTCCCCGGTAGGTGAGGACAGGAGTCTTAGGTGGGAAACCATAGAGTAGGCCATGTCACTGTTTATTTTCCTTTTGAAATACGGGTTTTCAGTCATATCTCCTAGTTTCTCAAACTCTTATAACCTTGAAAAATAAGGTTTTATGACAAATATTCTCTGCAGGACCTTTCAAGTTGCCTATAAATACTCTTTGTACACCTCTTATTTTTTTATAGGTTTTTATATTAGAATATAGATTTGCCTAATGTTTAGTATGCCAGAGGTGGTGCATAGTAGAAATATTTTTTAAGAGAAAAGAGGTCATATAAGCACTAATGATGAAGGACCATTGATTTCCAACAAGGAAGGTTGCACGACCAGTGTTCAGGAAATGAGGTGGATATTGAGAATTATGCTCGTACATATATGCATGCGTGTCTGCTTAAATGCATGCAGTAAATTTTAAGATAATATGTGAGTATTTTATGTAATCTAACGTAGGCGAAGGAAAATATGATTAATTTACTTTTTTCTGAAGTGGCATATTTTTCATCCAACATCAAGCTATAACAATCTATAATCTACACTGAATCTGATTGGGAACTGAAACGACCACTTGAACATTTGCATTTTCATCCAACCCATCATTGTCTATAAAGGAAGTGGTGTTTTGTACATACGAGTCTATCAAATACTTTTATCGCTTTGCTTAGTCTCTCAATCTCACGGACCATCTGGGGTTTTTACTCCAGGTTAAAGTCTGCTTTTAAGGGTAATCTGTCTCTTCGAGGGTAAATAAAAGATGACTAAAGAGCTTCAATGTTCCGCCGTTTTAGCAGTAATTAATCTTAGTATGCGTTATGTTTATATCTTTGGTTTTATTATGGTTTATCTTTGGGTTGGTTGTAGTATTTTTTATTGATATAATTATTTAATCAATTATAAATGGGGCTAATGAGCGTTATGTCTTTTTACCAAGTTATATTTTATGAAATCAGAAAGAAAACAATTTACTTTTTTTTTTTGGGGGGGGGGGGTCCATACTGATTTTGTTAAAACCTTATTTTCCGTTCCCATTTCACATTGATATTGATAAATTCCCCAAAGTGCTGGTATCGACCAGGTTCAAAGGAAAAAAAATAGCAAAGTCGTGACAAATGTCCATATTAAAAGTGACATAATTCACAAATGAACAAAACTGCTCTAATAAAAGAACGTTCATTAGGATGTCCCGTAATTCAGGCAAGGAATAGAGACCCCTGATCCAGAACTACGTTGACCATTATATAAATTAGGTTAAATAACGATGGATTCCTGTAAGGACGACTGACATATTTGTTTGGAAAGGTGAAAAAAGAAAACTTCCATGCAAGTTCATTGGGAGAACTGGCATACATTTGGGACTTAGTTAAATCTGTCGAAGAAAGTTGTTATTACAAGGTAGGGAAGTATTTGGTTGTGATACTTTTTTCTGTCTAACCTTTCAGTGTCCTATTATTACCATGGTTTTATAAATGTCACCGAGTATCTGCTGAAATACTTTAAGAATTTCGAACTTTCATTCTTGAATGAACCGAATATTGAGGTTTTGATGAGAGAATTCTTTGATAATGTTAGCTATCTTCGTCACAAATAAAAATTTTATCATATCGACTCACTGACTTTAGCAGATATGTTCTAGTGACGATGCCCAAATATATATATATATATATATATATATATATATATATATATATATATATATATGTATATATGTATATATATATATATATATATATATATATATATATATATATATATATATTATGTGTATTTATATAGTGCACATATCATATTCGTTTGGAATTTCTATTAAATTGTAAGACACGTGTCGCTTAAAAATTTCCGATATTTTCTTAATTTTTTATACCTCTACCTAGGTGTTGGACTTTAGCCTTAAACTTCCCCATGTTCGCTGTCCATGACAATTTTTAATATCTAGTATCATTTTGGGATGAAGATGCTATCCCCTGGTCCGTCTCCACCATTGCTACAACTGTAAACAATTGGGTATCTATCTGATGAGTAAATAAATTTTCATGGTTATGGAAGCACAGTGGTGTTGTACTTGTTGCTCCCTGTCAAGGACTACTCCTTCGTTCGTTCGTTTTAGAATGCCTTGCCTTATGCAAGATACGTGCTCTTGACTGTACTAATGGTGCGCTTGCTACTGAGAGCTTATGTGATGTCCTTATTATTATTATTATTATTATTATTATTATTATTACAAACTAAGCTATAACCCTAATGGAAAAAGCAAGGGCTCCAACAGGGAAAAATAGCCCAGTGAGGAAAGGTAACAATGTTATAAAAAACCACAAGAGAAGTAATAAAAAATCAAAATAAAATATGCTAAGAATAGTAATAACATCAAATTACATCTTTCATATATGAACTATAAAAAAACCCCAAAACAGGAGAGAGAGAAATAAGATAGAACAGCGTGCCCGAGAGTACTCTCAAGCAAGAGAACTCTAATCCAAGACAGTGAAAGCCATGGTACAGAGGCTATGGTACTACCCTTAGACTAGAGAACAATGGTTTGATTTTGGAGTGTTCTTCTCCTAGAAGACCGGCTTACCATAGGTAAAGAGTCTCTTCTACCCTTACCAAGAGGAAAGTAGCCACTGAACTATTGTACTGTAGAAGTTAACCCCTTGAGAGAAAAATAATTGTTTGGTAATCCCAGTGTTGTGAGGTGTATGAGGATAGAGGAGAATATGTAAAGCATAGGCCAGACTATTCGATGTATGTGTAGGCAAAGACAAAATGAGCCGTAACGAGAGAGAGGGATCGAAAACAGTACTGTCTGGCCAGTCAAAGGACCAAATAACTCTTACTACTAATTCTAATATCCATCAAACTGAAATCTTCTTCTTTCATAAAAGTGATGTCAAGGTAAAATGACGTTTGTATACTTATTCTTAGAAGAGAATAGTTCATTTTTCCATATGAATACAGAACATCTTGAACCCCCCCCCCCTCCCCCGGTAATGTAGTTGATTTATATAACTTTAATGCGGAAACTGGTTTTCACTGCTGCCTACAGTACTGCAAGATTTTATAAAGCTACAAACCAGTCTTGCAATATTTTCTAGCGAAATGGTTTCAACCTTCCCTGCGCTTTCCATCAACCACTCCACCAAAGCCGAAAAAGTGAAACTAAAAGCATCAAAACTTTTTCCGGAAGTTCTTTGATCTTTAATAGGTAATTAATTCGGAGAAACAACATGAGAGAAATTATGAAATTGGCCGTATTTGATGATTCCTTACGGACGCTAAGTATAGACTTCTCTTCCTCTTTACCACGCCCTCATGCCCCCCCCCCCCCCTCTTCCATTCCGCCGCTTCCCAT
>NC_090764.1:27925177-27965177 GCF_036898095.1 Palaemon carinicauda
TTTTATCATTACAATATATTATTTTTCTCATCATTTTAGATTTTATGTATATTATTTTCACTTCAGATTTTATTGGAGCCAGCTCTGTCAAAGTGGAACTTGACTTATTGGGCTGGCAAATCTCCCCCTTTTGATAATAATGATGATCGGCATTAGAAGTGGAATTGAAGCCCTTCTGAAAAATTGCTTTGGCGGAGAGCATTTTAACATTTTAAAAAGCCTGTCGTTCCATGGGTCAGATCAGAAGAATCCTATTAGAGAAAAAGAAGCTAATAGCTATAAAGGAAAACTCCTTTAGTAACTTTTTCTGCAACTCCTGAGGGTTCGAATGTGCCTTTACATTTTTCTCCTGTGTCCCTATACCTAAAGAACCCATCCAATAAAAGGTCCTATTTATCTAGACGTTACTTTTAGCATTCCACATATCTTGTAGCTAGTTCTTTATAACGGCATTCTTCATTTAGCAGTCCACATATCATTTAGCTAGTTCGTTATAACGCCATTCTTCTTAATACCCTGGGTGTTATCAGAATAACAGAGGTACCTTATTTTCTAAAGGCTTATGTTCTGGTAAGGCCTCTATCTCATGTGATATGTAGATCCTCTTGTATTTGTATCCAAAAATAGGGCTGTCTCATCATATTTGAAAAATTTTCTGGGGAATTAAGGCCTAAGCCTTAATGTACTCTTTGAATTCCCAACACAAATCTCGGCAGCATCTTTGTTTTGACTGGGCTTTCCGCAAGCCGTATTACTGTATGAATGCCGCTTCTCTCCTTGAATTTCTAGAACCAGACTAAGCTAGGTATCATTACAGATTGACATTTGCTTTGTATTCTCACCTCTTATGACCGGAGGAATGCTTTTACTAACGTTTTGTCTTTTATCCAAACCAGCAACACTCTCCATTTCTTTAATTGTCTTATTTTATATGTTTGTTATTCTTTTGGCCATGTCAACTTCTATCATGACCTCTATTTCTAACCATAGTACAAATCATTTATTTAGAATATCATACTTTTTTGATCGATTAACCGTGCACATACCTCTCGCTGACTTTGAAGTAATTACCTTTCTCAATTTTATCATGGCTCCTATGACTTTTTTGACGTATCACGATGATTATCCTTTTTATGCCTTTTGTGTCTGTATTTACAAAAAAAAAAAAAAAAAAAAAAAAAAAACTTGTAGATAATATGAATTATTAATAGAAAATTAAGATAAATGTTTTGCCGGTGTGCATGGTGACATTTTTTAATCGGCGTCTGTGGCACTTTTTTCTGAGCTCAGTTGGGCCATTGACGATAAAAATATTTATTAATAAAACTTCTAGAAAGTTTCGAATGCTTTTCAATCATAAAAGAAAATGCTGAGAAAAGACTTTTATAATGGGCCCCTCTAGTACCTGATGAATCACATATCTGTATAGATTGCGGTCCGGCTACGGGTCGAATGAGAACTTGAAAACCAATTGTAGAGAATTAAGGTTTTATCTAAAAGAGAGAACACTAACCTTAAAGAATTCAAACATTTTGCAGGTAAATTCCTTTGAAAAACTAAAGAATCTCTTGAGGTAATCTTATTAGTTATCTATCTAGATTGTCATTACTGTCCTTCTAGGTTTACATCTTTACGCCGGGCTCATATATTGTGTCAGGAATCCATCTTCATATATATTCCAGCCATTTCCATGTCTTTCGCCACATGTTACACAGCAATTAAGATTTGAGGCAGAATTGATATCGTCAGGATTAATGTCACATGTCTTATTCTCTTTTGATGACCTCCATTACCCATTATAGAGACAAATATAATAGCATTGAGTGATTGACTTACTGGTATATTTACCTACCCCCTTATTGCAATCATCGTAATGGGTCCATTTTTGATTGAATGGCCTCGTAATCTTTATGTAGCTTTTTGCATGCCTAGTGCTATTGATATTACAAGGGTAATCGATTTAGACATTATGAATCATTATTTTAATTTGCCATGTGTAATGTTCTTGATTGCTGGCGAGGGACATTGTCACTAATCGTACTCGATGGACAACATCAATGAAAACATATAATTTGAGATGAATTATTTGATTGAAGGATCAATATTAGCTCTTATATGATACGGATAAATGGGATAATTGAATAAGGAGTGTTTATCAAGGTAGACTATTTTTTACAATGTTCCGGGTTAAATGACAGTTTGAATGATAGTAAATAATAGCAAATAAATAAATTTTTGTAACTGGTAAAGTGAATTAAAAATATATAAGTAGTCAAATAATACCCATTACCTCAAACGAAAGTTATCGAGGCCAATGACCTTAGATGTCAGTATGCCAGAAAACCTCAAATCAATCAATCAATCGATGTCAGTTGGAATACGCTAGGATAGATATCCCTAAAATAGCAGGATTCAGAGAAAGGGAGTTGATGAAATTAATGAGGATATGTTTTGGAGATTTAAGGGTCCTTTGCCTTACAGGTATTTCCCTCACATCTCTTTGTCTCAGCTTTGAAGTTCGAGTAAAATGTATTACAAATTTATCGATAGGGAAGGAATACTTTTTACAACTGTAAATTGTCGTGTGCATTGTTAAGATGTTCATTAAAGTTCTCTTTTGATAAGATAAGTGTCGGCCCCCATTTCAGTAAACATAAAAATCGTAGTGACGTCAGAATACATAAATAAATCAGTTTGTCTGAATTTCTGTGTGTCTCCTTGAATAATGATTATACAATATTGTAGCACACTTCAAATAATTCATTTTTCCCCACTACGTTATTACTAGAATTCTAAGTCCTAAAATTCTGAATTTTTTATTAAAATAATATTCCTAGGAAAACGAATATCAAATCATTTTTATTCAATAAGTTTGGCATTGGAAACCGGGCAAGTTATTTTATATTAAACGGTGATAGATTTTTAACATTTTGCTTCTGAATGAGCGTGGGGCATTGCCAATCTTAAATAAAAG
Organism: Palaemon carinicauda; assembly: GCF_036898095.1. NCBI lineage: Eukaryota > Metazoa > Arthropoda > Malacostraca > Decapoda > Palaemonidae > Palaemon > Palaemon carinicauda. The sequence goes on from NC_090764.1 coordinate 27,928,152, forward strand.
GAAGTGTTATTCAGTCATATGGAGAAATGAAAATTCCCTAAGCCCAGTATTGGTTAGTCGTTCCATTCAGTTAGTTACTGACTCTTTTAAAATGTCTATATAAAGACAGTAAAATAACACACATACTGTACCGCACGTTTCATACACGCTCATGCACTGTATGAAATAAAGTCACATTCACCTCGCCTTTCTACTAACAGCTACCTTGCAACAATATCCATTCACCCTCGCAGATAGGTGGAACTGGGAAGTAAGCATCCCTATGCTCAGTAAATGATATTTCGGTAATTTTACCGTTATGAATACGCCGTACAATTGATAGGCATTAGATGAATTTCATATTGATAGTAATTCTTTTCATTTATAGCATAGGTTGTTTTTTACCTTTATCAAATATCTTAACTAAATCAGACTATACTTATCGTCAAGTAGCTTTACAGAGAAACCCCGCCCACTGTAGAAAGCTTTTGCTTAATGATGTTTGTGATTGATTAACTACAGAAATGAAATCAACTTCTTACTTATAACTCGTCCAAAAGATTGCAATAGTTGCGGAGCATTCGATTACCTGCCGTGGCATAAATATCTATTTATAATATTGGCATTATAATAATCTCGGATTATTTTGAGGATGCACCTTTCTTTTGGTTTTACTGAGAATATCCCTAATTAAAGGCACGTAGATGTTCTTTAAAAGTGAAAAGCCCGCATGTAGTGAATGAATCATAGACTTGGATAATGAACTGGCTTATGTGCTTATTATTGCTAAGCTAACACACACACATATATATGTGTGTGTGTGTGTGTGGTTTTTTTTTTTTTTTTTTTTTTTTTTTTTTTTTTTTTTAGGAAACTAACATGATTATGTTAATATAGCACATGAAGCGTAATATTTTAAACCCTTTTTATTACTTTTCTCCTTTCATTGAAATTACTTCCAGGCGTGATTGTGTCTTTAAGGAACGACCGGGACTTGAAATATGACAATGATTTTAAATCGTGTTTATTAGGTTACTTTAATATTAATTTACTTGTAACGCAGCACCTGGTTACAAGGCCTTCTATTACGTGAAGGTAGATTATTCGATGTTAAAATCTTTTCCGTTGCTCAAAACTCCCTATGCTCTCTCCCCTCCCCCTAAAAACGATTGTGATGAAGAGGTAATTTTGATATCATTGAGAATATTCACATGAAGTGGTAATACTGAAATACCTGTAGTGTTCCATCACGTCAGCACAATCGGCATCTCAGTCATATATTCTCTTCATGCCAGAAGATATGTTCTGAGTTCTATAATGGAGGTGGCTTCAGTAACAGAGAATAGTTGATTAATACTTGAGTGAGACACAGTCAGAAAGACACTGTGGGCTAGAGAGAGAGGAGAGAGAGAGAGAGAGAGAGAGAGAGAGAGAGAGAGAGAGAGAGAGAGAGAGAGAGAGAATCATTTGGCTTTAGTATTATTCCAATAAGAATCTTCAAAATATAATGAACACTGAAATTATTCGCCTCCAAAATCTGTAAGTCATCAGGGACTAGTAACCATTTTAGAATATTGAACAGATATGCAAATGTGCACACGTTCCATAATGGTCTCCATCAAATCCGAAAACGCATTTGTGAGGTTCATGATCATTAGATGCAAAATCATTTATACATTAAGTCACTTATCACTTATGGCTTCTGGTCTATGCTGGAAATATTATAAAAGCAAATGCATCTTGAAAGCCAGTTATGATGTATATGGGGATCTAATTATACTTATTATATTTCTTTATCTATATTTACAGTTAATGAATTTCGATATTTCTTGTATTTACTTTTCGATCGAAATTATTAGATTTCCATAGAACATGTACTGTCCGGAGTATCAATCATTTTCGCATAGTTTAGGGAAGGTGTGATATAATGAAAATTTTCTCTGCGACGATAATTCTTTGTATTCTGATATCCTAGATGTAAGATCAGCGTTGATGGATAGTGCAAAACTTTGAATGCTCTCTTTTAGGGGGTTAATCTGTCTGTAAGAGTATATATGAATAAAAGTGAGATATGAATATTCTTATATGCGTAAATAATAACAAACAATTTTGAATCATTATAGTCGTGTTTTGTTGTTTCTGGCTTTCACATGACTTGAACCATACAGGTTATAAGTGAATTTATGTATAAACATATGACCTTGTCACAATTATATCAAGTTCCATTGGTCAAATTTATGCCAGTTATGCCAGAAAGAGATACCAGGACTAAATTAAATTGATAGTCATAAACAGCAGCAGGCTCTGTATTCCTCTTGAAAAGCTACAAAGAATTGACAGAATTTCAGAGCGGACCTGTTTTGCAAGTCCCTCTTTGAGTAAAAAGTTCTTTTTATTAATGACAGATTTTTTTAGATCAATGTCTTTGACAAAAAAATAAATGTATTGTCACAAATAGCAGGAGGCTCTATTAACCTCTTGAAAGGCTACAAAGAATTGACTGAATTTTAGAGCGGACCTGTTTTGCAAGTCCCCCTTTTAGTAAAAGTTATTTTTATTAACTACAGATTTTTTTTTAGATCACTGTCTATGACAAAGCAGACTAAATCTATCACATCACTTTTGTATTTTCGATTAATGTTATCCTAAAACAAAAGCTTTGGCCTCATTTTTTACATTTTAGAAACACTTTTAATGGAAATTTTATAGATTTCAAGAGTCGTTAATTCCCGCTTGAAATTTTGTTATTTTATAAGAATCATTCCTCTGATGGCCATCTTAACCCCACTTCCCCCCAAATCCTGCCTGACCTCCCTAAAGAAGAAGGCGTAGAAGAAAAAAAGTTAGTTCACCCTTTTTCTCGTTTTACAAATTGAACCTCCAGCTGGAGAGCCATTGCATTGGAATGGTCTCTAACGAAACTTTTAGAGCCTTTCGTGCAACATGCATGCTTTAAGATGCGTCTTGAGTAAAGCATATCTCCTGTGAACACCTCGCCGACCCCCTAAAGTTCACCATCACCTTAGACTGCGCACCATAAAACCCAATATCTATGAAATTTTCTGGGCAAGCGGTTCACGTATACACTAGTGATGTTTTCGTTTTCTTTCATTACATTTACTGTAAGCTCTAATTGTATTTTTGAATCAATTGAGAATATGATATAAATTTCAAATTTCTCGTGATTTTAAGAGGCATATTATTACAAAATAATGTTTGTTGATTTGTATTTTAGTCTGCTTTTGCAAGCGCTTCTCTGGACTGGTTAGGGATCAATGTTCTTGTCATTCTGTACCTTCATTCGAATAGCTATTATTGCGCACTCCACCAGCTTACAGAAGTTTCAAATTATGTATTTCTTTCACTAGATTTGATAATGGAAGTGTTTCATTTGTACCGGGATATAAATATGTATACCGTACATACATACAGTATATATATATATATATATATATATATATATATATATATATATATATATATATATGTGTGTGTATGTATATATGTATATGTATATATATAATGCCTTTATTGCTACAGGAAACAATTAAAATTGTTTCAGTTAAGATATCTATAAAATCTAACTTTTTATTCCATGTCAACTTTTTTCTCATCTGCTTCCTCGCAAAGTATTATTGGATTTTTATAGTTGCATATCATTACTTCGGAAGAGATACGGACGGACAAGATAAGAATTCTTATACATTAAGAACAGACAAATAACTGCTTTTGTTGGAACATGTGAGGTAATGGAAATTACGGCTTCCTGTTTGACTACGACCCATAATGACGCATGCAATATGTCCCATATGATTCATGAAGAGACTTTAATTTACTAAATTTTATTAATAGAATAGCATACTTTCAAGGATTTGTTTACATGAACTTTAAATTTCAGTTCTCCTTTGCTTGATGATGGATAGGGATGACTTAGACAAAATTGAAGTTTCGTGCCATATCTATTTAAGCAGTTAACGTAACTTATGACGCAAAGATATTACAGCGAACTTTTGGGATACTTAAATTTTAGTCGGTTTAAAGGTTTAAAGGCCACTCATGAATGGCAGATGCAAGGAAAAGTGACATTGCCATATCAAGCAGGACAGTGCCCTAGACTGACAATATATCATATGATCAGCGCCCAAGCCCCCTCTCCACCAAGAATGACTGGGCAATAGTTGCTGATAACTCAGCAGATAGACCTATAGGCTCTCCTAAACCTCTCATCCTTAGCTCACAAGGATGGTGAGGTTGCAGCGACCAAAGAAACTAACGAGTTTGAGTAGGACTTGAATCCCAATCTGGCGTTCTCCAGGCAGGGACGTTACCACATTGGCCACCACAGCCCTAAGCATTTGACCTTAATTTAGAAGGCAAATGCTACAGAAGTTCAAACTTGCAACAAATGTTTTTATGTTGAACAGGCTGACATAAGTCTCTCTTCATAGTTTATATAATGGCAGATCTATTTTAACATTGTTAATAATATTAGAATATTTTATATTGATTATTCATTACTGCTCATGTAGTTTATATATATTTCATTATTTTCTTACTTCACGAGGCTGTTTTTCTTGCTGGAGCCCTTTGGCTTATAACATCCTGATTTTCCTAATAGGGTTAGCTTAACTAGTAATGGTAATAATAATTATAATAATTACTCTCTCGTAATGCACCGGTTAAACAGGAAATTGCCAAAAATGAACATTTGCGTTAATTTCTATCTCCAAAACACACACTTCAAAAACTCTCTTTAGTAAATATGTATTCCTAGACGAGACTGCATAATCTTATTCTTTACCTATAGCTCAGAAATGCGTTCAGGTTATACCGGTGAAAAACGATATCTGACTGAATAGACGGATTAATACGTCAGTCAAATAAGTAAAGGGATAACATCATATTGACGAAAATTCGTTTGTCGAATACGGTGAAAAAAGCCTCTGAGTTCAAGTTCATGTTAATAAATAGTAATCTTAACAATATATTCAAATACATTAATATGTTATAGGAAACCTAAAAATGCTATAGTCATACATTGTTGGAAATTTTAATCAAAAACCGGTAATTGTGTGGCAACATTTATTCCAGGATTTTTACCGTTTTAAACGGATATATTAACATAAAGGAGTGCTATTATGATCACCTGTATTTTACTGAAATACGACTGAGGACATTATGTTTTTACGGAGAATTTCCAATTAAAATTATGTCTTAATTAACTGCAGTAATATGAACTATTTAATGCATTTGCAAATTAAGAAGCCATTATTTCATTTAGACACTACTGTATATGTGGCGAACGATTTCAGATGGATAGATGAAAAATCCGTGCAAGTGTGGTACCTGCTAATTAAAGTCGCACCAGCATTACGTCAAAATAAAAATATAGCTTTCTTGAAGGTGCGATTCCTTCTAAAGTTGCAAGTTGATGGATGACCGCTGGGATGCAACGGAACTTGGAAATCTTATATGGTGTTTCTGTAAGAATTCATTTTTAATTTGGAAAGTTTATTTATTGAGTTAAAGTTATAAGATAAATGCATGAGTTCTGTGAGTGTATATATATATATATATATATATATATATATATATATATATATATATATATATATATATATATATATATATATATATATATATATATATATATATATATATATATATATATATATATATATATATATATATATATATATATATATATATATATATATATATATATATATATATATATATATATATATATATATATATATATGTATGTATATATATATGTGTGTGTATATATAATATGCGCAACCACACGAACACATACACACACACACATATATATATATATATATATATATATATATATATATATATATATATATATATATATATATATATATATATATATATATAAATGCCTAACCACACACACATACACACAAGCACATGTATATATATAGAATATATATATATATATATATATATATATATATATATATATGTATATATAGATGTATATATGTATATATATATATATATATATATATATATATATATATATATATATATCAAACCCTGGAAATCATTTGATCCTTTTATGGCCATTCACGATTATCATGACTATATCATTATAAATAATACTACTATTATTTTCCTAGCAACCTTTCTTTGTAATCATTCCCGAGTGAATTGAGGTTGTCCATAACTTTGCATTATTTATTAGATTCCGAATCCCCCAAGGGTCATTAATTTTCATATGCAATTTTATGATGAACTTTTTTATGCAAAGTACCATACATTCTTCGTAAAAGATCCCCGAGAAATACTCGCTCACTTGATGGAATCATTTGTTATACCTTTTGAATGAATTTTTATTTTCATTCCGTTTACAAATAATTGTGTGTTTGGTATTTTATGGTGTTTCGTACTCTGTTGTATTTTGTTTTATTAATGTATAAACAGTATGTTCTGATTTATTCTGTAAGCTATGTTGCTCGTTTTGATTTCTCTGTTAATCTCTCTTTTTATGTGGATCTCCTTGGATTTATTCCATTATTGTCTTTATATTTCATATAATTTCTCTTCGTGCTATTAAATTAATGATTATTTCATTTATTGACTATTGATTTTGTTATTGTTACTGTAGTTTATACTCTCTATTCATATTCTTTTTTTTTATTTCGTTCAAAGCATAAGTTATATATAAAACCTTATTTCTTTACTTTTATGCCTTAATTCTCTTTCTTGAATTTCCAGTCATCCGAGAGAGAGAGAGAGAGAGAGAGAGAGAGAGAGAGAGAGAGAGAGAATGAATGAATATATGCTTAACGAAGATTTGAAAAGTCACCTTAAGTGGCTTATCTCTCTTATCGGGAATTTGTTGCCTTTCCTATATTTCGATTTCTTATCCCACAGGGATCATGGGACCAAGAATTCTGAAATGTTTTCCTTTATATAGAGGTATATTTTTCGCTTAGTATTCGTAATTTGAAAACTATTACCGATATTTTTATAATGAAATATTTCTAAATGGTAATTTGCTTATTTCAATCTTCCAATCCTGCCCTCAATATTAGAGAGCTTTTGAAAAAGTTGTAGGTTAGAATTCTTATAAAATGTCGATGCATTTTTTTATTTACCATTACGAAATGCAAGGTAGTCGTAGAGCGGTTTCAAGACAATTAATCTTCTTATACAGATTCACGCTTGAAGGGGATGCTGCAACAGACCTATACGAACCCTTGGTATAATGCCGGAATACAAGGGACATGACGCTTCCACGAAGCATATCCACGTTGTTCTCGAAACCTTTATTTGAAATGTAAGCTTATCCAGCAGGCTTTCTCGGGTGTCATTGCCAAACTAGTTATGAGAGAGAGAGAGAGAGAGAGAGAGAGAGAGAGAGAGAGAGAGAGAGAGAGAGAGAGAGAGAGACTCAGGTTAAACTGAATTTTTCCATTAGATGTTATTTGGTTTCATGCCCAGATTGTTTGTGGTTTTCATCCATATCGATTTTCTGTTAGGTGATTTTTTTTGGTTTCCCCGTAATCAATAATGTTGTTGTAAGGCTTTTTTCTTATTTTATCTTAATCTCCCTTTTTGGACTATATACTGTACAGAATAGTATATAGTATTCCTTGTTATATGTATACCTCTCGCGTAGTAGAGAGAGTATGCATTATTATTATTATTATTATTATTATTATTATTATTATTATTATTATTATTATTTTTATTATTATTATTTTCCTTTTATTATTATCTGCCAAGCTACAAGCCTCGTTCGCAAAACAAGATGTTAAAAGCCCAAAGGCTCCAAAAGGGAAAGCAGCCCAATAAAGGAAGGAAACGAAGATATAACGAATAAACCACACGAAAGAAGAGACAAAATAAAATATATTAAGATCAGTGACAACATTAAAATATATCCATCATATTTAAACTATGAAATTAGGTTTATTCAACTGTTAAACAGAAAAGAATTTGTAACAAATTTTAAGCTTCTGACGTTCCACCGATTCAACCACCAGATTAGGAAGATAATTTCACAATCTGCTCACACCTAGAAAGAAACTTTAGGAATGATGATTAGTATTAAGCCTTATAGTGGAGAAGCCATTGCTTAATTTAATTAAATACACACCTATTACTACGTATAATATGATATAGTCTGGGAAAATTTGAATTGGAAAGGATAGTCAGAATTTTGAACAATCTTACTAACTGAACGACGGTGCCAGAGATTAACAATCAGACAGGGATCAGTAATTTGGTAGACCGTATGTTTTTTGTCCAACTAATCAAGATGAGAGATAGCAGGTTAAAAGAAATTCAGCACTCGTCATGGATAATAAAAAATTAAATATATTTTCAAAGTTAAATTTTTCATGTTTAAACTGGTAATTGTTATAAGGTATTAACTACTCCAGTCATGAATGTGTCTTTTATATTAGAGGTTCGATATTTGATATTCCTTATTTCGCTTCCTCGTTTCCGGAAGCCGGAAATAGGTTTTTTTGCGTTTTAGGAATGAGAGCTTTTGACATTTTTTTCTGTACTGATAATTCTTCTAATTGTATAGTTTTTTAGTAGTCATTCATTCATTATAATATGTCTAAATATTCATTCTACTTCACTCTACTTTCCCACCGATAAAATAATTTTCTTGGTTTTGGCGGTTTTAATCATGAAACTAAGGTACTCATAATCAAATTTAAACACTTCTTGATACAAATTTATACTTGCTCTCGTTTGATTAGGAATTATAATAAAACTTCTAACATAATAGACAGTAATGTATATACATGCCAGCCTAACTTTGCTAGGAAACCCAAGGACGGAAAATATTCCACTAAACAGTTACCTAATTCTCTCGAACTCGTTAATTGAAAAGTTTCAAGCTTGTCCTGTGGGATTTCATAACCGGCGCAGTTGTACGATTTATATTTTATTTCCATCTATAAAGAGTGAATAAGAGAGAGGTAATTCTATTATGTTAATTCATGCCAAATCATTCATTACTTTTTCATTATCTATCGTGCGTTCAAATCTTTGATTATCGCCTTTCTATGGTGATATTTTATTCTCATTCAGTATGGAATAGCCTTGCTTGGCCGTCTCCAGTAATCTATCTTCTTTTTAACAGAATCTGTCCCTGTAATATAGAAAAAAAAATTATCTGTTTAACCAAAGTTGAATTCTGACAAATGGAAAATACTTTTACCTCATTTTAAGATGCAAATCGTATTTGCTGACAACTCGAATTGTTAGATTTACAGGTTTCAGTATCGTACAAAGGTAACTCACTGGTAAAGAAAAGGGTTGATTGATAGACCATCAATGAATGCCCTGATTAGTGATTGGTTGCCAGAGCATGATAAGAAAACTTAACCCAAGTCAATCTATTAAACTGATTGGTCAAAGGCTAATATAGCAATCCAGGATAATAAATTTATCCAATTTATCCTTGAAACTTACAATTGACAGGTACTAAAAGGTGAAATTACAACTTAAGCGTAGAATCGTTTTTCATTTACCGTTTATTAATGATCCAATTTTATATTGTGATTACTGTAAAAGTAAAATTGTTTAGGATTTCGTTGTACATTTTTGTGTTTCACTTCACCCATTTCTTATTGAGCTTTACAGAAGAAAGGTTACGTTGAGGACTCACGTACATTACATTTGCACTAATTTATAAATCCTACTTCAATTGTTTTCATATAATATGAGACGTCCAGTATTGTTCAAGCTAACAAACAAGACACTTTTCTATGGCCAATTACTAAGTAGGTCTCCGCTTGTCGAGACAAACCTTTCTCTCTCTCTCTCTCTCTCTCTCTCTCTCTCTCTCTCTCTCTCTCTCTCTCTCTCTCTCTCTCTCTCTCTCTCTCTCTCTCTCTCTCTCTCTATGTTTTATATTACATTTTATTGAATATTCATGTGGATTACTTCGTGCCTGATGATTTTTTTATTTCCTTGCATAGAGATTACTGGCTTTATCAAATTGAAATTATATGCATATTTCTTATAATCATATAAGCTGTTGTTATTTTCGTTTTAAATAGAAACCTTTTCTGTAGGTTTCATTATATTGAATATGTCTTTTAAAAGATGGCTGGATATCTGTGTTGGAATATGTTAGTAGAATTTTCTGCAACTAACAACCTTCATATATATATATATATATATATATATATATATATATATATATATATATATATATATATGTATATATATATATGTATATATGCATATATACATACATATATGTATATATATACATATATGTGTATATATATATATATATATATATGTATATGTATACATGCATATATACTGTATATGTATATATGCATATATATATGTATGTATATATATATATATATATATATATTTATATACATACTGTATATATATATATATATATATAAATATTTATATACATATATTTATATATGTATATATATATATATATATATATATGTGTGTGTGTACATATATAAATATATGTATATAAATATTTATATATGTATATATATATATATATATATATTTATATATATATATACAGTATGTATATAAATATATATATGTGTATATATATATATATATATATATATATATATATATATATGTGTGTACATATATAAATATATGTATATAAATATTTATATATATATATATATATTTATATATATATATACAGTATGTATATAAATATATATATGTGTGTATATATATATATATATATATGTGTGTGTGTGTGTGTGTGTGCCCCCTGTGGCCGCGGGGGCATAAAAACAATTAGAATAGCGCCAACGTTATCCCTGCGTGTCGTAAGAGGCGACTAAAAGAGACGGGACGAGGGGGCTGGGAACCCCCTCTCCTGTATAAAAAATCCTGTGAGACGTTATCAAAGAGATGGAGCTGGGGGGAGAGTGACTGCTCCCCGCACTCTAGTTTTGGGGTGTTTGAATGTGCGTGGATGTAGTACGATAGAGAGTAAAAGATGTGAGATTGGAAGTATGTTTAGAAGTAGAAGGATGGATGTATTGGCCTTGTGTGAGACAAAGATGAAAGGAAAGGGTGAAGTGATGTTTGGTTAAATGTCTGGTAGAGTGTCTGGGATTGAAAGGGGAAGAGCGAGAGAGGGTGTGGCTTTATTGCTGAGTGAATGGATGACAGGTAAAGTAGTGGAATGGAAGGAGACATCATCTAGGTTAATGTGGGTAAGGGTTAGGTTGGGTAGGGAATGTTGGGCTTATGGGCCAGGTAGTGAGAAAAGTGAAGAAGAGCGGAATGAGTTCTGGAATGAATTAACTAGGTGTGTAGAAGGACTGGGTAGAAGGAATTATGTAGTTGTCATGGGTGACTTAAATGCTAGAGTGGGCGCTGGAGAGGTAGAAGGTGTCATTGGGAAGTATGGCGTACCAGGTGAAAATGAGAGTGGTGAGAGACTGGTAGATATGTGTTGAACAAGAGATGGTAATAAGTGCTAGCTTTTTTAAAAAGAAAGATAAAAATAAGTATACATGGGTAAGAGTGGCAAAGGGAAGAGTAGTAGAAAGGGCATTAATGGATTATGTGTTGATAACTAAAAGAATGTTTGTAAGATTGAAAGACGTCCACGTGTTTAGGGGTATGGCTAACGGTATGTCTGATCATTTTTTGGTGGAAGGAAAATTAGTTGTAGCAAAAGAGTGGGGGAATAGAGTAGGTGGATGTAAAAGGGCGCTAGTGAGGGTTGAAGAGCTAATAAAACCGGGGGTAAAAAGTAAATATCAGGAAAGGTTGAAAATGGGATATGACGAGGTGAGAGTAAGAGAAACTGGTAATTTAGAGGAGGAGTGGAAGTTAGCAAAAGAAAATTTTGTTGGGATTGCAAGTGATGTATGTGGCAAGAAGGTTGTTGGAGGCAGCATGAGGAAGGGCAGTGAATGGTGGAATGAAGGAGTGAAGGTAAAAGTGGAAGAGAAAAAGAGGGCTTTTGAAGAATGGCTGCAGAGTAATAGTATAGAGAAGTATGAAAAATATAGAGAGAAAAAGGTGGAAGTAACGCGCAAGGTACGTGAGGCAAAGAGGGCAGCTGACCTGAGGTGGGGTCAGGGACTGGGTCAGTCATATGAAGGGAATAAGAAGTTTTGGAAAGAAGTGAAGAGAGTAAGGAAGGCTGGCGCAAGAATTGAAGAGACAGTGAAAGATGGAAATGGAAGGTTGTTAAAAGGAGAGGAGGCAAGGAAAAGGTGGGCGGAATATTTTGAAAGTTTGCTGAATGTTGAGGATAATAGGGAGGCAGATATAATTGCTGTTCCAGGTGTTGAGGTGCCAGTGATGGGAGATGAGAATGAGAGAGAGATTACAGTAGAGGAAGTGAGGAGAGCACTAGATGAAACGAGAGTAGGAAAAGCATCTGGTATGGATGGTGTGAAAGCTGAGATGTTGAAGGAAGGGGGTGTGACTGTACTTGAATGGTTGGTGAGATTGTTTAATATGTGTTTTGTGTTGTTAATGGTACCATTAGAGTGGGTTTGTGCGTGTATTGTACCACTATATAAGGGTAAGGGAGATGTGCATGAGTGTTGTAATTCAAGAGGTATTAGTTTGTTGGGTGTAGTTGGAAAAGTGTATGGTAGAGTAATGTTTAATAGGATTAAGGATAAAACAGAGAATGCAATTTTGGAAGTACAGGGTGGTTTTAGAAGAGGTAGGGTTGTATGAATCAGATTTTTACAGTTAGGCAGATATGCGAGAAATATTTAGCTAAAGGTAAGGAGGTGTATGTTGCGTTTATGGATCTGGAGAAAGCATATGATAGAGTTGATAGGGAAGCAATGTGGAATGTGATGAGGTTATATGGAGTTGGTGGAAGGTTGTTGCAAGCAGTGAAAAGTTTCTACACAGGTAGTAAAGCATGTGTTAGAATAGGAAATGAAGTGAGCGATTGGTTTCCGGTGAGAGTGGGGCTGAGACAGGGATGTGTGATGTCGCCGTGGTTGTTTAACTTGTATGTTGATGGAGTGGTGAGAGAGGTGAATGCTCGAGTGCTTGGACGAGGATTAAAACTGGTAGACGAAAATGATCTTGAATGGGAGGTAAATCAGTTGTTGTTTGCGGATGATACTGTACTGGTAGCAGACACAGAAGAGAAGCTTGACCGACTAGTGACAGAATTTGGAAGGGTGTGTGAGAGAAGGAAGTTGAGAGTTAATGTGGGTAAGAGTAAGGTTATGAGATGTACGAGAAGGGAAGGTGGTGCAAGGTTGAATGTCATGTTGAATGGAGAGTTACTTGAGGAGGTGGATCAGTTTAAGTACTTGGGGTCTGTTGTTGCAGCAAATGGTGGAGTGGAAGCAGATGTACATCAGAGAGTGAATGAAGGATGCAAAGTGTTGGGGGAAGTTAAGGGAGTAGTAAAAAATAGAGGGTTGGGCATGAATATAAAGAGAGTTCTATATGAGAAAGTGATTGTACCAACTGTGATGTATGGATCGGAGTTGTGGGGAATGAAAGTGATGGAGAGACAGAAATTGAATGTGTTTGAGATGAAGTGTCTAAGGAGTATGGCTGGTGTATCTCGAGTAGGTAGGGTTAGGAACGAAGTGGTGAGGGTGAGAACGGGTGTAAGAAATGAGTTAGCGGCTAGAGTGGATATGAATGTGTTGAGGTGGTTTGGCCATGTTGAGAGAATGGAAAATGGCTGTCTGCTAAAGAAGGTGATGAATGCAAGAGTTGATGGGAGAAGTACAAGAGGAAGGCCAAGGTTTGGGTGGATGGATGGTGTGAAGAAAGCTCTGGGTGATAGGAGGATAGATGTGAGAGAGGCAAGAGAGCGAGCTAGAAATAGGAATGAATGGCGAGTGATTGTGACGCAGTTCCGGTAGGCCCTGCTGCTTCCTCCGGTGCCTTAGATGACCGCGGAGGTAGCAGCAGTAGGGGATTCAGCATTATGAAACTTCATCTGTGGTGGATAATGTGGGAGGTTGGGCTGTGGCACCCTAGCAGTACCAGCTGATTTCGGCTGAGTCCCTGGTTAGGCTGGAGGAACGTAGAGAGTAGTCCCCTTTTTGTTTTGTTTCTTTGTGATGTCGGCTACCCCCCAAAATTGGGGGAAGTGCCTGTGGTATATGGATATATATGTGTGTGTGTGTGTATGTGTTACATATTTTTATATACGTGTATGTATGATATATACAGCAACTACAACAAATGCAGCCGTTTCTAGTCATCTGCAGGACAAAGTTCTCAAACGTATCAAGTCATATTTGGGGTTTGGCCAGTTTTCATCACACGCTGGCCAATGCGGATTGTTAATGGTGGCAGATTTTCGTCTGATCGCCCACAGCAAATCAACCTATTAGGGTGGCCCTTACTAATATAGCTTTGCCCTCTTCACATCCTGGCACTAGAACAGTTTTGTTGAAGCAACTATCAACAACTGTGGTTATATAATTTCTAATGGGGTTCTGTCCCGGTAACTTAGCTATAATTCTTTACAACACCTTTATGACTGGTTATAATTATGACAACGCTTGCCATTATACAGCACTTTAAATGCATAAAAAAATATAATTTTCCCCCAAACCTTGTGCAGTATATAAAGCTTCATTTATCTTGAAAAGTTTGTTATATTATTGGGAAGTAATTCAAATATTTATTTTCCCTAACCTTATAGAATGCTTCGTTAAGAGTTTCATTTTCAACACAGTGTTTCGAAATTGTGATTTCATAACATTGGTAAATCACGTTATGAAGATTTTTACCATCGTTTGGGCTACATCTGTCTGACAAGATGTATATTTCAATGATTGTATTTTAGCAGGTAGCTTCAAACATCCCCTTTAGCGAACCTCATAAATTATTAGGGGCAACTCGTTTTGCATTGTATCAGCATTCCCATTTATATTCCAGCTGTGGTGTCCTACTTAATCCATACGCAGCACATCTATAGGAAAGCCTTCTTAGTTGGTTTGGTGATGTTGTAAGTCATAGAATTATGAAAGACTTCAAATATACTCTGCCGTTTCTTTCTCGGTCTCATCAGATGTTTGTGCTTTTGTTTTGTAATATTTTTTTTTTTTTTTTGTATATTTACATATCTGTATATAAATTAATTTTTTTGTACTGTTCCCTTTTTTCACGTATGCACATTCGATACAACTGTACTCAGCAAAGTATTTATCTGTGATCTTGTAGTTAATTATAACAATTGCAATTACGACTTGTTTTGATAAATCCCTTGTAAACATTAATGTTTGTAAAAAAAAAAATATTTAGCTTTTATAATTAAATACTATTTAACAGATATATTAAATATAATTTAAATAATATAATTTGAATACTATTTGATAGATATAGGCCTAGTAAATATAATTTAGATAATATAATTTGAGTACTATTTGACGGATATATTAGATACGTTCAGATTGATGCAGCGAAATCAGTTTGGGTAGAATAACAAACAGAATACCGGGAAGTAAATGCAAGTGGAATCTAAATTGGTGCATAGAATCGTTTATTTACGAATTTCAAAATTCAGCTCTACTGAACTCGCAAAGGCCCTGGAAGCGCTTGTGTGACGACGAATATACAGTATATATATGTATAGTAGATTCCGTATTTGTTATAGAAATTGTCACTGCTGATAGTTTTCATTTATGCCAGCCTTGAAAGTAATAAATTGAGAGTGTATATATGTATATATATATATATATATATATGCATTTATATGTATATATATGCATTTATATGTATATATATGCATTTATATGTATATATATGCATATATATGTATATATATATGCATATATATGCATATATATATATATATATATATATATATATATATATATATATATATATATATATATATATATATGTAAATATTGTACATACATACATACATATGTATGTATGTATGTATGTATGTATGTATAATGAAAATAAGCTATCTGTTGAGAGAATTCATAATATGATCATACATTTCATGCACATATTTTCACTATCTTACAAAAGCTTTAATATTGATATAGCATTAATATAATTTGCTGGGCAGCGTTACAATCAATACCTTCAACATACACTTGATACCTTCATCAATAATGATCAATACAAGTATAGTTGAACTTTCTTATCTATTTTGCGTTTTTTTCATCTTTACAATACACGATTTTTTTTATCGTTTTCAAGCTCTCTAAAAGTTTCATCAGTTGAAAAAAAAAATTAAAAAATACTAATCAAAATATCTGAATTTTTATTAAAGTTAAAAAGCTTTATCAGAAGTATCGGCGGGTCTTCGATGTAACAGAAAATCTGCTGTCATGGCAAATGTTTGGTCTAATAAATAATTTCCATAAAACACCATTTTCACAGTACATGCACTTTTAGAACTCTGCAATCTATTATTTGATATATCGTCGGCGGAAGGGAATAAAAGCTTATTTATCAAAATTTAATACGAACATAGATATTATAATACTGATAATCTAGACGGTCATAAAGTTGAAAAAAAAAAAATATATACGTTTTTTATGATTCAAATGATTCTTTTTATCGATTACGGTATTATGAAGTAAAATGCATCGTGTCTGAGAATAAATATTGCAATAATCATCGTTTCATAATGGACATTATTATTCTGTCTTATTTTAGTCCGTTTAGTGGGTTTAATTCATAAACCAGTCTTTCTAGATGAAATGTTGAATTTAAATTATACATTTTAAGAGTCTACTACATCGTTCAATAATTACATAATTTAAAGTTTTATTCACCCTTTACTGTGATCCCCAACTCGAAACGACTTCTTATTTATATAGTTATTTCTTAAAAATGAAGCGAATAAGTAGAAGTACATAGAATGATTATATTGATTTAATCTCTCAATAGATGGTTACTTCTGTTTGTGTATAGAAGACGAAAAACTTTATACTTCAAAACAAATAATGCAAATTTATTTTTTTTATTGAAAAATATAATTGATATTTTCCTGTTGTAAGATCTTTTATCTTAATCTTTTAGTCACAGCCTATACAGACAATAAAGAATCTTAAGTAAATATTTCATCCAAATACCTTACCTTACAACGTTTGTCTCTGCTCAATTAATCACAATATGGTCTCTTTTACTTTGTTAGTACGATTGATTAGTTCCTAGTATTTACCATTATGGTGCACTGCATATGTTCAACTCTGTTGACGTGTCATATATTTGCATGCAATAATAATCTGCGCAAATAACGATGAAACAATTAAATGTATTGGCAACTGTATTTGCACTGGGTCCTCATATGGACCATTTCATCCAATCATACATAAAGAGAATTGTTACTGTTTGTATGTTGTTAATATGTATATTCATTCACTTTCATTCAGGATCATTCACATGAAGTAAGTCTTAGGGATTTTAAAATAAATTACCTTTTGTATTTCTAAATTATTTTTAGTCTGCATGTCAAAGAAATTTATAATTTGTTCTTTGAACTCAAATAAATGAGTAAGTAAACTTCAATATAAACATTTATTTCAATAACGATATATTTAGTTTATTTCATCGTAAATGCCCTTCCTAATAAACATAACTGAATTTAGTAACTTTGTTTCATCATATTCGTGCAATATATAATTTTATTACTTGGGAATATTTACTATTTTAGACGTTGATTTCTTATATTCCTTGCCGGTAATGGTTAGTTGGTAGTTAATTATATCACCACATTTGTGTTAATGCGTTAGAAATAAATATATACACACACACACACATATATATATATATACATACATATATATATATATATATATATATATATGTATATATATATGTATATGTATATTTATATACATGTGTATATATATGTATGTATACATATGTGTGTATGTATATATATGTATTTTTGGGCTCAAGCCATGTCGTCCTGATGGAAGTTCCTATAGGGTAGCTTCCTAGGGTATATTACAACTACGGCGATATTCCCAGAGAATTTACCTTAAGGTACCAGAATTCTAACTCCTGGAGCGAGTATCCCTCGTGAAAGGGATATCGCGACATATCAGAGGACGTATTCTAGACACGTCACATGGCAATCTACATCCTGGACAGAGATTTCGTCTCGTAGGAGGTGATTGACGAGATACGAATTCGGGAAAGAAAAAGGGGGAGCCGCTCCCAAGGCTTCCCTATCCCCCGATTCGTATGCGTGCCTGGCGCCAATCCTGTCGCCATCTGTATTCCTTTTTGCGTAGCTTAACAACTCGGTGTTTTTTCCTGTTTTTCTCGCAAATCTTGGATTTATTCGACTTTTCATGGCTTCTTCGTCTTCGTCGGCCTCTGATAAGTTGAGTATAGTGTCTGTTATGTATAAATGTAGGCTCTTGGTAAAATTTTGAGTGATTAATAGGATTAATCTTTGATACAAGAGCCGTAGCCTACCAGAGGTGTCCTGGACACTGTCGCTCGCTAGGTATAAATTAGTTAGTCAGAGCGACATTCCTGGTTGTTTTGCTTTAATAAATTTTAGCTATTTAGCATTACATAGGATTTCCTTTCGTGCTTAGTATTATTTGGCGAAGTATTCGCCATTCTGGCCTACGCTAGGCCATGTAGCCTAGTCGTTTGGTCCTAGTACTTCATGCATGATTTTGGTTTTTCCGAGTGTAATTAAAATTTTATTGAAGCTTTAGGCTATATTTTATACATTTTAGACTGTGTGGAATATTTCCAAGATTGTATACGTGTGAGTTTCGGTGAATTAGGTAATCGATTCTCTTGGTGCCTAGGCTAATTGCTTATGGAGCCTTAGTATACTTTTTCATACTCCCCGGTTGCTTTCTTTTCTTTGGAGAAGGTATGCAATCCCTTTCCCTCTGTTTAAGCCTTGGGCTTATCCCTAAGTGGTTTTTTCCGAATTTATTTTCGATAAAACTATACTAGGGTGTTACTGTACCTTCCTGTTCCTGTAGTTATGGTTCAAGAGGGACAGAACAACAGAGTTTTTAGTCTGAGTCTGTGTTGTCTGGCTTGGGGCAGAGTCCCCCTCGCTGACCTAACACATACAAAGGGAGCTTAGCTCCCTTAGGTCACTACCGAAGGTTTCTGTAGTTATGATTCCTTCTTTTGTGATCTACCAGACTAGTCCTGTTGCTGTTCTCGGGGGAGGATAAGTTCTTCCCTTGGGAGTAGCAACGCCTTCCTTGCTTTGGTGCTCTGGAAGCTGGCAAGTATTGCTGGCCTTTCCCCTTAGATCTCCCTTAGGCTAAGATAAGTTTCTTGGCTGCGGGTGATCTGTCACTAAAGCAAGGTTGGCAGGACCCTCTTGTCCCTTCCCCCTCTATCTCCGTAATGGCCTAGCCATTACTGTACTGTACCTTGCCGGCCGGCAGAGCTGGCCGGCAGGGGTCTTACTGTACTGTACGTCGTTCTACTTCTGGACCTAGTATAGGTTGGGATGTGGAATTGACTCAGCCCATTGCCGGCCGGCAGAGCTGCTGGCCGGCAAGGGTCTTATGTTTTCGAGTGCTGCCCGGACCTCTCTTGGTCCCTCATCCATGCCTGCCGGGAGAGCCGGACGGCATTGGTCAAGGAAGCCTGAATTAGTTTCTCCCCTTCCTTATATGCACTCTTTTGGTTGCCGGGCTTGGAGGTTGTGTACACTCTTATCCCGGCATCCATTCTATTTTTCTTCTAGTGCTGTACCTGTCCCGGCTGCCGGCCTATGAGGCCGGCAGCCGGGCAGGTGTAGTCCTCTGGTTCTTTTTGCTGCCGGCTGGCATCGGTCTTGTACCTTTGCCGGCCGGCTTATGTCAGTCCTTGTCTGCCGGTCACCAAGAGTGTGGCCGGCAGCTGGGTACTACCTTGTGTAGTTGCTGGCCGGCAGCCATTGCCGGCCAACACTGGCTGTTACCGGCCGGCAGTTGCTGCCGACCGGCACAGGCATTTGAACCAGAGTGCTGCCGCCCTATAGCTGTTAAGTAGTATACTTTAAAGCTAGTTGTGGTGTGTGCCGGCCGGCAAAGGCAGGCCGGCACACATCCCCCTATACTGGACTAGTATTCTTCTGTATAGCATATACAGTAAGAAGAAAACTATAGTAAAGGTTTTGGTACAGCACTGTATCTTCTAACACTATTGTGTTTTCTTGCACATCCCTTTGCTGTTGCCCTCAGATAGGAAGCTGAGTTCTTCCCTGTCTATTATCCAGGATTTTAAAATCATTTCTTAGGTGTGAGCTCCACCTGTTTCCTCTGGAAACCTTGCATTGGTTACTCTAGAAGAGATAAACCATTTTTGATTTTATTATCTGGAAGGCTGCAACAATGGGTTGTGAGGGAAACACAAGTGTGTGTCTTTCCTTTCTGAATTGTTATGCTATACTATGCATATCCAGTGATACATAGTTCACTTGATACTTATGGAAATTTCTTCTCTTTACAGAAGGACACTCCGAAGTGGGGAAGTGCTTTCTGCAATGTCAGCAGCAAGAACCTCTGCGGACATGAGTTTTGTAGGAGACACGCAGCATACGCTGTCTCCAAGGATGATCTCCGGTATTGGGACCCTCAGGTATGTACTGTGTGCACTAACCTGATTAATGAGACATTTAAATAGCTAGGAAGAAGCTTCGTACCTGGGTAAGGGGCTTCCAAAGGAACACTTCTTGCCCTTATCTTCCAAGTGAGAAGATGAGGGCGTATCTTTTCCCTAAGGCATCAGCTGATGCAGTGATTCCCCAGCCTCAAGAGGAGATCCCCTAAGTTCAGATCCAGGTGGATGCTGAAGTCGCGGTCGCGATGCAAGACATCCAGCTAAATGACAGGATGTCTGATGTGGACGGGTGTCAGGAGGAAGACCTCCTGGCAGAAGCCCAGGATGAAGTTCAAGCCCCTCTACATCGGCCGGTCTCCCAGTAGAGCTGGGACAGGCCCTCTCTTCTATTGTTGGAATGATCCAACAAATGCAGAAGGAGAATCAGGAGAAGGCGGCTGCAATGGAACTGCGAATGCAGTGCCTTGCAGAATCACATGGGCCCCAGAAAAAGCTCAATGTGAAAGACCTTCCCTTGTGCTCAGATGCTAACCCATGGAGGTATGCTGAGCACATGCCGATGACGACTGGAAAGATCGTCATCTCGGATAAGCTGGGCTCAGTTCCCCTGGAGGGTGGAATTCTGGCCCAGCAAGGCATCATATCCGGACTGTTATGTCCGGCTGAGGAAGGAACCAGCTTCAAAGGAGGAGACAGAGCCGAAGGAGGTCATAGTGATGGACCATGCTAAGGCTCAAGCTCTACTTTCATCCTCGATGAAAGAGAGGGGCTTCTCTAACTCAAAGGTAGCTGCATTGAATAGGAAGCTCCCTTCCTTTGTGTCCTCGCCTACTAGAGCCTTCCCCCTTTTACAGAAAGGGTGTCTGGCTGTACTAAAAGCAATCGAGGCCGGCAAGTCTTGCCCCTCCCTAGAGGAGTGTAAACCCTTGTCGCTGGCCCTGCCTATGGACCACAAAGCCTGGAAGGACGTCCATCTTACGTTCTCAGTGGGAAAGTTGGAGGCTGATATTGCCGGACGTCAGTTCGGCAAGGACCTCCCTAAGCTGTCTGACTTTCTTTTGCGAAGTGAGTTCGATACAAAAGAAAGACTGACTGCCTCAATGTCTCTTCAGACTACTCTCGAGACGATGGCAAGTGACCCCAAGGTCCATGAAATGTTCATGGTAGTGGCCAAGCCTCATCTGGCCACAGTGACGAAGGACCTTTATGGCTTCGTCAAGGCAAGGAGAGCTTGTAGGGAGTTCGTGTTTACCTCGGCTACGGTGAGGCACGAGCTAAAGAAAATAATCTCCTCCAACATTTGGGGAAAAGACCTTTTTCCCTACCGACTTGGTCAAAGAAGTTGTTGATAAAGTCGCCTTGGAGAATAGAAACCTTCTCCAGAAGTGGGGCCTGGCTATCAAAAGAAAGTCTTCCCCGGATGAGGGTCCTCAACCAAAGAGGAAGACTATGAGGACTAGGCCAGCCAAGCCTCTTAGACAGCAACAGCAACTGCAATTGCCATTGCCCCCAGTGCCCCAGATCGTGGCACAAACCCCGACCACCTTTCAGTGGGTACCCCAGGCCGTGTCGACACAGTCCACGGCATTCACCCCAGCGTTCGAAGGGCAGTCTACTTCCTTTCGAGCAAAGCCTAGAGGAGCAGCCAGAGGCTCGTCTAGACGCCCCTCAAGGGGAAGGGGATTCAGGGGTGGTCGTGGTCAGGAAGGCAAGACCTCGAGACGGCAGTCCAAGTGAGGTGATACCGGTAGGAGGGAGACTTCTGAAATTTCGGGATCGGTGGACCTTCGATCCCTGGGCCCACAGCCTACTCAAGAATGGACTGGGCGGGAGCTGGTACAGCACTCCACCCCCGTACCTTCGGTTTTTCCAACACTCCACCCCCGTTATGGAGGAGTACGTTCAAGAACGGTCGGAGAAAAAGGGTGAAGCCCATCAATTTCTAAGGGAGGCTGTTTTGTGTTCCCAAGAAAGACTCGGAAAAGCTCAGAGTCATTCTGGACTTGTCGCCACTTAACAAGTTCATAGTGAATTGCAAATTCAAAATGCTAACACTGCAACACATAAGGACCTTACTGCCCAAGAGGGCATATTCCGTCTCTATAGACTTGTCAGACGCCTACTGGCACATTCCAATTAGCTATCGACTCTCCCCCTACCTAGGGTTCAGGCTACAACGAAGACTATACGCCTTCGGAGCCATGCCATTCGGGCTAAACATAGCCCCAAGGATTTTTACGAAGCTTGCGAGCGTAGCTCTCAAACAATTTCGCCTAAAGGGAATTCAGGTAGTAGCCTACCTGGACGACTGGTTGGTGTGGGCAGCATCCGAGACAGAATGCTTGCAAGCTTCCAGTCAAGTGATCCAGTTCCTATAGTACCTAGGCTTCAAGATCAACAGAAAAAGTCTCGACTTTCTCCATCTCAAAAGTTCCAGTGGCTAAGATCCACTGGGACCTTTTGTCACACCGTTTCTCCACCCCGGCGAAGAAAAGGAAGGAGATAGCGGGTTCCGTCAAGAGACTTCAAGATTCCGAAAGGATATCAAGACACGAGCAGGAGAGAGTACTGCGCTCTCTCCAGTTTGCTTCGGTGACAGACCCAGTGCTAAGAGCACAGCTAAAGGATGCAATCGGAGTTTGGAGAAGTTATGCATCAAACGCGTGAAGAGATCTGAGAAGACCAGCCGCTTCGGCTAAGTACTCTTCTCAGGCCTTGGTCCCAAGCCAGACATCTAAAGAAGTCAGGTTCTTCTTCAGCTACCTCCCCCGTCGGTGACGATTCACTCAGACGCCTCGAAGGAGGGATGGGGAGGTCACTCTCATCGGAAAAAAAATCCAGGGGACTTGGTCCAGGCTATTCAAGACCTTTCTCATAAAACTTTCTAGAAGCTAGGGCAGTGCTCTTTACCTTAAAGAAAGTGTCCCCGCGTCATTCGTTCCACATAAAGTGGTAATAGACAGCGAGGTAGTTGTGAGATACTTGAATCGACAAGGATCGAGGTCACCACCTCTCAACCAGGTGATGTTGGCCGTCTTCCGATTGGCGGAAAAGAAGAAGTGGTACCTATCGGCAGTTCACCTTCAAGGAGTCCGCAATGTGACAGCGGATGCTCTATCCAGGTTCACACCGATAGAGTCGGAATGGTCCTTAGACGCAGGATCATTCTCTTTCATTCTGAATCAGTCCCAGAACTGCAGATAGACCTCTTTGCGACGAAAGACAACAAGAAGTTGCCCCTGTACGTGCCCCGTACGAGGACCCCTTAGCGGAAGCAGTGGACGCGATGTCCCTCGACTGGAACAGATGGTCCAAGATTTATCTGTTCCCTCCTCACAACCTTCTGTTGAGGGTCCTCAACAAACTGAGATCCTTCAAAGGGTAGCGGCAATAGTGGCCCACAAGTGGCCGAACAGCGTGTGGTTCCTCCTGGCATTGGAACTGTAGCTGAAGTTTGTACCACTACCAGATCCAGTTCTGACCCAGCGAGTCCAGAAGTCAACTGTCTGCGCTTCATTACAGAAAACCCGGACCCTGCAGTTCATGATTTTCTCTCCCTAGCGGTGAGAAAGCGTTTCGGGATTTCGAAAGCCAGTATAGACTTCCTTGAGGAATATAAATGCAAATCTACTAGAAGGCAATATGAGTCATCTTGGAGAAAATGGGTGGCCTTTTGTCAAGGCGAAGATTCCGCAGGAGATCTTGACAGACTTCTGCTTATCTTTTTTCCCCACCTCCATGGTCAAGGGTTGGCAGCGAACACGATTTCAGCGTGTAAGTCTGCTTTGACAAGACCCATTCTATATGCCTTCCAGGTCGACCTAGGTAACGAGATCTTTAATAAAGTCCCGAAAGCCTGTGCTAGGCTCAGACCTTCAGCACCTCCAAAGCCCATTTCATGGTCTTTAGACAAGTTCTTCATTTCGCTTCTCTGTTGAGCAATGAAGAGTGTGCGTTAAAGGATTTGACACAAAAAGTTATTTTCCTATTTTGCACTCGCGTCTGGGGCCAGGGTTAGTGAGATTGTAGCCTCTCGAGAGAGGCAGGTCGTGTTCAGTTCCTGGATGGGGAAGAACTGAACCTGTTTCCGGATCCTACGTTTCTCGCCAAGAATGAGTTACCCACCAACAGGTGGGGTCCCTGGAGAATCTGCCCTCTGAAAGAAGATGCATCTCTATGTCCAGTAGAATGCCTAAAGGTCTATCTTCATAGAACTTCAGACTTCAAGGGTGGTCAACTATTCAGGGGAGAAACATCAGGCTCAAATTTATCTCTGAATCAACTCAGAGCGAAAATCACATATTTTATTCGCAGAGCGGATCCTGACAATACACCGCAGGTCACGATCCGAGGAAAGTTGCCTCATTCTTAAATTTCTTTAATTGTATGGATTTTGAACATCTCCGTTCATACACTGGCTGGAAGTCTTCCAGAGTGTTCTTTCGCCACTATGCGAAGCAAGTAGAGGAACTAAAAGAGATCTGTGGTAGCAGTGGGTCGCGGTGTTAACCCTACTGTTTAACTCTGCGAGGAACAGTGGTCTTAATTGGGACGATTAATTCCAGGGTGAGTGTGTAGTTACATACTGTACTACAAACTAAGTGAGGGCACTGTGTTGCCCATCCAGACTGTTCCATTTCCGAAGGTGAACCTAGCATAAGTGCAGACGTGTGCCGAGCGTTTCTAACGCTAATGTCATTGATTTGTAATACAGGCTTTTATGACTTTGATACCTCGGTATCTTAAAAGTGGCATCTAATGTTTTTTCTTTCAGACAAACAAGCTCTGTTTACTATCATACTTATGCTTAAAGTTTTGGGTTATCCTCTTCTTATATATATATATATATATAATTGTGGTTAACCTGTCTATTTATTGCCTGTCAATAATCTGGTTCTTGAGAACCTTGCGTCTCCTTCACCTGTGTCAATTTATTGGTATAATTGAGCATTCATTCTATGTACCTTATCTGGGATAATTCTAATAGAATTGTTCCTTTATGCAAGCTATGTTGCATTGGTTTTCCTCCTATGCGGATATAAAACCTTTGTCCAATACAAGTATTGTGCGGAAAACTGGTCGATATTTCATATTGACGCAGTGGTCCTTTACAAACTATGCTTTACTTAATATAGGGCGAGACCACTATATTAGCTTGCCTGGTATTCATACATAGATATATGTACTCTTCGAGACTTTTCCAGAGTCTAGTAGGACTCTTCCCTGTTGGGGGCAGGAAGCTCTAACATAGTTTATAGTTAGTTGAAAAGATGTATAACGGTAACATCTTAGGTCTCTAGGTCTAGTCGACCGGGAAAAAATTATCTCCGGGGAGTACGGCACGTTCTGAGAATCCACAGATACAGTAATGCTCTGGTACACTTCCATCAGGACGACATGGCTTGAGCCCAAAAAACGGATTTTGAGCGAAGCGAAAAATCTATTTTTGGGTGAGATGGCCATGTCGTCCTGATGGACCCGCCCTTGCCTTTCTAAGAAAGGGCTGTAGGACCCCTCCCTACATACAGTATCTGTAGCACCTCGTGTACGCTACAAGGAATACAGATGGCGCCAGGATTGGCGCCAGGCACGCATACGAATCGGGGGATAGGGAAGCCTTGGGAGCGGCTCCCCCTTTTTCTTTCCCGAATTCGTATCTCGTCAATCACCTCCTACGAGACGAAATCTCTGTCCAGGATGTAGATTGCCATGTGGCGTGTCTAGAATACGTCCTCTGATATGTCGCGATATCCCTTTCACGAGGGATACTCGCTCCAGGAGTTAGAATTCTGGTACCTTAAGGTAAATTCTCTGGGAATATCGCCGTAGTTGTAATATACCCTAGGAAGCTACCCTATAGGAACTTCCATCAGGACGACATGGCCATCTCACCCAAAAATAGATTTTTCGCTTATCTCAAAATCCGTTATATATCTGCATATATATATATATATATATATATATATATATATATATATATATATATATATATATATATATGTATGTATGTATATGTATATATGTACAAATATATATATATATATATATATATATATATATATATATATATATATATATATGTGTGTGTGTGTGTATGTGTGTATATATACATATATATATATATATATATATATATATATATATATATATA
The DNA here is from genome assembly GCF_036898095.1 of Palaemon carinicauda. Lineage (NCBI taxonomy): Eukaryota > Metazoa > Arthropoda > Malacostraca > Decapoda > Palaemonidae > Palaemon > Palaemon carinicauda. The sequence goes on from NC_090764.1 coordinate 27,954,811, forward strand.
TATATATATATACATATTTTGGTGAGTGTTTGTATATATATATATATATATATATATATATATATATATATATATATCCCTTTCTCAATGGGGACACCTTAACGCGGTGTAAGGGTTTGTTTATCGCCATGATCAGCAAAGATGTACTATTCAGGGCCACCCAAACTAGATTGGTGTACTGTGAACGATCAGACTAAAGTCTCCCACCATCACCACTCTGCAGTTGCCAGCATGGTGACGAAACTGGCTAAACCCCCGATGTAACTAAGGACATGTCTGGCGCCTTTGTCTTGCATTTGACTAGAAATGGTTACACTTGTTGTTGTAGTATATATATATATATATATATATATATATATATATATATATAAATGTATATTTATATATATATATATATATATTTATATATATATATATATATATATATATATATATATATATATATATATATATATGTGTGTGTGTGTGTGTATGTACGTATATATATAAATGTGTATATATATATGTATATATATACATATATATATGTGTGTATATATATATATATATATATATATATATATATATATATATATATATAAATATATATATATATATATGTGTGTATATATATAAATGTATATATATATATATATATATATATATATATATATATATATATATATATATATATATAATATACCTGTTCAATTTACAATGCATACAAATAGGAATGTATATTTCGTTAATGAAAATTTAGGTTTTATCATAAAAATAATAATTGAAATAACCTTTAAAGATCAAGATGTAGGAAGTTTTTTTTTTCAAAATCATTGACTAAGTGAAAGAAATATTAAAGTCAAATTACGTGCAATATTATTGAAAATAAGACGAATAAATGCTGAAATAGATCTACTGTGTTCAAACTTTTAGAAATTATCATAAAATAAATGATGGTCACTATATTATATAAATTAAGGGAAATTATGTTTGTCTAGACCTGTAAATTGCGATACGAAATTCTACCCAAACGGCTGTGTAAATATTTAATGTAAAATGAATTGTGATGACAACTGCGAAATCACACTGGTGAATTATTTCGTCAGAGCAGACTTAATAAAATCAAATATACGAGTTCTCTCTCTCTCTCTCTCTCTCTCTCTCTCTCTCTCTCTCTCTCTCTCTCTCTCTCTCCCTCTCTCCTATCATCATCAAACCTAGCTTCTGACCACCTGTTATCAAGGACAGTAGTAAAGTGTCTTAATTAGGTTACTCAAGGGCCACTTGTTAAGAAAAAAATGAGAACTTTATTGTACGAAATACCAATGAATAGCATCGAGTGTTCTTTTATTGTTTTATTAGTCATGGAATCATTCCTTCTCCAGTTTATATGTACAGTATATACTGTATTCACTCTGCATATGTGCGTGTGTGGTGTGTGTGTAGTTTTAGTTGGCTGTCCTTTATTTGCTTAGCATTACTCGCGTAAAGTGTATTATTTAAGTAGTATTATTTAGTATAAATTAATTCTAGGTAATTGGAAATGTATTTACATAAGATTAGTATCTGCAGTGGTATACTAAAGCTGAATTTATTCTATTTTCAATTTTGGAGTTATTGATATCATCAGATTGTTGATGCGAAGAAATATTTTATATATATATATATATATATATATATATATATTATATATATATATATATATATATAAATGTATGTATATATATAAAATTCCATTATTCTCTGTGATTGTCCACTATGGTTTTCTTCTTAGCAGTACTATTTGTTCTAACAACCATTTTATTTCAGTATTTCTGGGACTTTGTGTAATATGAGCATCTTCCAGAGAGACTTAGTGGTTATAATACAAATTTGGTTCTGTTATGTAAGAGTTATATCTATTAAAACTACATTGTGACATACAGTAGCCACAAAGAGGAGATAAAAGATTAGCAACAATTCTTCCAAGAACTCAGTAAGGTTTTCCTAGATATATCGTTTATTTTAATGCATTATGCTTAAATGTCAAATTCAAAGTATATACCTTTCCAGAAAAGGGTTTTGTAGTAATTACCGTCAATAATGAATTGAAATTTTGTTAGTTGTCAGTCCGCAAGGTATATTTGTCTTAATTTTTTGGTTTTCCTACATAGTTTGCATATCTATTTTCCTTTTTGGGATCTTGCGTTTGCCCTATACTTTATAACGTAAAATCTATTGATATGGAATGGCACAAATAGAAATTTACCATTCCTCCCTATTATGCTAATGTAAAACGAGAATTAGATTAATGTATTTACTCTTAACGCATGCCCTAATAAATAAAGGCTAAGTAATAAATAAATACAAGTGAATTTTTAAACGTGGTGGGAAATGGCAGGCCAAACTGCCACTGTGACAGGAAAAACACGTATCTAAAAAAACCGGACGTTGTTTATCTAAACATGGACCATTTCAGTCCAATTCCATCTGCTACATTTTAAATTTCGTTGGGAAAGTTCCAAAGAAGGTTTTGTATTCCTTGCGATGTAGAGCAGCATTTGGAGGTCTTTCCTAAACTCATTTTGTCATCAACGTGACTGGAAAATAGCCTCAGTTTGTAAGTGGAAATCGCCAACAATTGCTACACGTAAGCGGCTTGTCTTCAGTTTCCTTTATATTTTCAAAATAACCGGGAAAATGGATTCATGCATTTTAGTTGCCGATAGATGGGCTTCCACGTACGCCAGCACTCAGGCACATAATCCCTCGTCCTCACAAACATCGTAGAGTGCGGTTGCAAAGCGAGAATGTCATTTGGTGGCCATTACTCCCCCCTCCCCCCCGTTTTCTCGAATGGATATTAATCCATTGGCCTGTGCGCTGTACTAGGTTGCCTCCAGTATACCAAGCATTCAGTAATAGGCTACGATATGAACAATACGCGATATGAAACGTTAAATACTCTGAACAAACAAGGTAAAACGACAGTGGAGGTCCTGTAGAGAGTGGGGTCCCCCTGCTGTATGGGACTGGAAAAGCAGCCATCAAAGTAAAGTAAGCAAAGCAAAGATGTAGAATGGACTAGTATTAGATTAAATGACCCATTATGTTTTGAGTCTGTCATTTAAAGACGATGTTCCTGAGTTTTTATTTAATTTTTATTTTGCTGATGTTAATAAGACGAAAGTAAAATCTGCAGTAACTTATTTGATTTTTCCTTTCGTGGCATTCATCAGAAATATGTATGAATAATAATGAGAGGAATTAGTAAAAAAAAAAAAAATGCAGGAAAACAAATCGTCCTGACTTGTGTCGTATAGTACCACCAATGGAGGTAGTGGCCATAGAGATGATATTGTACATACAGTATCTCTCTATCATTGATATTAAGGACTGCACATGTTACCACTATATTCACTACTAATAATTATCATTACTATTATTAAAGTAGGTACAGCATAAGCGTAAACAGTCATGATAATATTGTTTATTTAGTTCGGAAGCGAAAATAAGAAAAGAATCAATGAAAAGCTCCTACTTGTCAAAATGATATCCCTGGTAATGAGATTCTAATTCCAGAAGATTATTAATTACCTTTTGACATGACAAATGATTCAATTTCCTTGCTTTCAATATGCTATGGTTGGATCATAAATCTAATTATTTTTTTCAATTTTAGTTGACTTAAACAAAGCAATTATGATAATGTAGGCGTGAATCAGTAATCCTCTGATTACAGAATCCAAATACTTCACGTTATTTTACTGATCATTTAAAGAAAATAGGATTTTAATTTGCATTAACATTATTTTCTCTATCTTGGGCAGCAGAAGTCATTTTCAATTATGACCAACACCAATTGTTGTTAGAAATTATTTCATATTTCGATTTGATAAGCCATAATTCATAAACATTGTCTAGACATTTATCAATGGTGGAATGTTCCGTGTGATAAGGATAGAACTGATAATGAATATCAATCATAGTTGGGCACCGCAGTTATATAGAATCATTGTCTCTTTTGAGAGATATTGATAATCGAAGATCCGAGCGAAGTTTTTATGACAGTAGATCATTTTATAGTCGTATCTGATATTCATTGACAAGAGATAATTAATGCCCTGCTCGTGTCTTCGATTCGATATATTTTTGGATTATCTCAATTTCTATGAATCTGTATTTCTCTATATATGTCGTATTTACCCCCGTATTGTTGCAAGTGCGACGGGCCAAGAGTAGGTTGTGAATCAAAGGCGAGATGAATGCAACTGAGTAACTTTATTAGACACATCGAGCATATATACACACTACGTCCCGGTAAGGTGGTCACAAAATACAAACATCCTATTTCTTGTCAAACCGGCCACCGGTTCTGTTAACAGTTAACAATGAAGTAGGTGGACAGGTTAATACAAGTTGCTGTCAATGCGAGGGGAAAGCGAAAATACAAAGGATAGTATATACAAAAAAGAGAAATATCGTTACTATGTCCGATCGTGTGACACACGGGTGGTACATTGCTTCCCCCTAAAAATGACATACTGTACTTGTTAAATAGGGCGCCCTGATCTAGAGAGGCGAACTGTAGGCGGGTCATCTGGCATGAGATAAGCAGGTTTTAGACATCAATGGAGACCCAGTGTTCTTTGCCACGAATGTTTAGTAGGAATGCTTTCGGATTGTGTCGGATCACAAGGAAAGAGCCCGTGTAAGGGGTCGTTAACGCTGGCTTACTAGTGTCGTTGCGTAGGAAGACGTGCGTTGCAGAGTGCAAGTCTGTCGTTATGCGATGCTTCACTTGGGGTGTGTAAGTCTGAAGGCATGGAGTAAATTTTCCCACGACGTGACGTATGCGCTGGAGATCGTCAGAGGTGGTCGCAGAAGGAAAAAGATTCGGCAGGGACGACCAACGGGTCGCCATACACCATTTCAGCTGCCGAGACGTCCAGGGCGTCTTTAGGAGTGGTCCTTTAACGGGTAGTAGGTTGCCCAGGGCACCAGCCATCCATTGGGATACTACCACTAGAGCAGGGGTTCTCAACCTTCTTGGCCCATGCACCCCTTTCACCATTTGCAATGTCATTCCCCTCCCCCCCCACTTCCCGTCTTTTCCAAAAGTTGTCTCAAAAATTGCATTGTATATGATATGCAAATATCACTTTAAATCCTTTTATTTTCTTTTTTCAAACTGAATTATACATTTACATCTTTACATGGATTATTTGTTTAATGGAATATTACAAATTATATGCAAATTGAAAATATCGATGGATATATAAAACTTGAATGAAAGTAAAATAGTTTTTTTTTTTTTTAATTTATAAGAAATACTTAACAGGCCAAACTGAAGCTGATGCAATAATTATTATTCAGAAGATTACATTTCATCAGTTGACGAAACCTGTGATTGTTTTTTTTAGCCAATTCTGGGATACCCGGATGAGTGCTTGAAAGGCTACAACATAGATAATTTTCTACCTCTAATCTACTGCGATACTTCGTTTTAATTTGTAACAGAGTTGAAAAGCCTGACTCACAAAGATATGTCGATATAAACGGAAGCAATACACGGATAGCCATTTCTGCCACATTTGGGTAGGAATCGCACATCAGAGGCCAAAATTCTGTTATTGATTTCTCATCGAACATATCTCTTACAACCAAATAACTTTTTAACTCCAAAAACTCATCTTAACAATCATCAGGAACTTTTTCAACCGACAGTTTGAATGGATTTCTGACTAAATCCAACTAATCACTAAGTTCGTGAAAATATCGTCTGAATTAATTTTCCAGTGCTGTCAAATGCTACAAAAGTTAATTTTTTGCAAATGTGGAAGTACCTTGTCTTCACCACAAACATCAAGAATGGATGACAGTTTCTCAAACATGGCTACATTTTCTGCATTTACCCTTTTCTTCTAATTAATCTTGCTTGCTCATGAAAGCTTCCAAGGCATCTACGAATTCTATAATGTCTGTATTCCTTCCTTGCATCTGAAGAATCAGTTTATTCAGTTGCTCAATTATATCATCCAAATAGGCAAGACGCATGATCCCTTCCTCATCACACAGCCAGGCAGGAAATCCTGTTTTACCTTGCACTTCAAAAAACAATTTGAGCTCATCTCTAAGCTGAAATACTCGCTCTATTACAATTCCTCTTGAACGCCAACGAACATTTGTGTGAAAAAGAAGCGAATGATGGGTTGCATCCATATCAGTACATAACTGCTTGAAAAGTCGTGAGTTGAGAGCCCCTCCTTTGACTAAATTTACAATTTTAATTGTTTGATCCAAAATCTAATCTAGCGGAGCAGGAAGTGCTTTTGAGGCTAGTGTCTGACGATGGCTCATACAATGAATGCGTTTCACTTTTGGAGCTCGCTTTTTCACACATACTTGGAATTCTGATTTTGTCCCTAACATAGCTGGTGCTCCATCTGTACAACACCCACTGATATTATCCCACGAAAGATTTTCTGATTAAAAAAAAAAAGATGAAACTTTCTCCAAAATATCAGAGGCAAACCTTCTCCAAAATATCAGAGGCCTTGGTAGAACAATAGAGAACTCCTCTTTAAATGAACCTGAGTGAACATACCTTGCAAACACCATCAACTGGGAACATGATGCCACATCAGTTGATTCATCAAGTTTAATTGAAAATAAGCTAAATGCTGAAGACTTTATATCCTGCACATCTTGATCCTTGATATTAGCTTCTCAGTTATTTATAGTCCAGGAGTTCCCAACCTTGGAGTTGCCAAGTAATTTTCTTGGGACTTACTTAATTCCCTAGCCATCTGTCTCTTTCTCAGTACCTTTTCCAATCCTAGGATTAACTTGGGTGGTCACTTGTATATAACTGTCTAATCCATTTTTCCTGGGCCAGCACTTGATATAATCCCAGCCCGTGTGACAGGCCAGTTACGCCTATAATTGCTCTCCTCGACCATAAACTTACTTGTCACAATTCACCCCCTGAAAACCCAAAATTCACCCCTGGGGGTGAATTTCACCCCCATTGAGAACCTCTGCACTAGAGAGTTATGGGATCCTTTGACTGGCCAGACAGTACTACATTGCATCCTTCTCGCTGGTTACGGTTCACTTTCCCTTTGCCTACATATACACCGAATAGTCTGGCCTATTCTCAACATATTTTCTTCTCTCATACACCTTACAACACCAAGATTAACAAACAATTTTTCTTCACCTAAGAGGTTAACTACTGTACTGTAATTATTCAGTGGCCACTTTCCTGTGGCCTGATTGGTAACGTCTCTGCCTGGTGTTTGCCAGTCGGGGTTCGAGTCCGGCTCAGACTCGCTAGCGCCATTAGTGTCTGCAACCTTACCACCCTTGTGAGCTAAGGTTAGGGGGTTTTGGGGAGCCTATAGGTCTATCTGCAGAGTCATCAGCAGCCACTGCCTGGCCCTCCCTGGTCCTAGCTTGGGTGGAAAGGAGCCTTGGGCTCTGATCATATAATATATGGTCAGTCTCTAGGGCATTGTCCTGATTGCTAAGACAATGTCACTGTCCCTTGCCTCTGCCATTCATGAGCGACCTTTAAACCTTTAAAGGGTAGAAGAGACTCTTTAGCTATGGTAAGCAGCTCTTCTATGAGAAGGACACTCCAAAATCAAACCATTGTTCTTTAGTCTTGGGTAGTGCCATAGCCTCTGTACCATGGTCTTCTACTGTCTTGGGTTAGAGTTCTCTTGTTTGAGGGTACACTCGGGCACACTATTCTATCTTATTTCTCTTCCTCTTGTTTTGTTAAAGTTTTTATAGTGTATATAGGAGATATTTATTTTAATGTTGTTACTGTTCTTGAAATATTTTCTTTTTTTCTTTTTCCCTTTCCTCAAGGGGCTATTTTTCCAGTTGGGGCCCCTGGGCTTATAGCATTCTGCTTTTCCAACTATGGTTGTAGCTTAGCAAATAATAATAATTATTACTCCCACGAGGACCCAGGGAAGATGAGTAAACCAGTTTGGAGTCCTTGCAGCGGGACATCAAAGCTGCTTTGAGGGTCAATAAAAATGTTCAACCATTTCATTGGCAGTGGGGTTTTAGGCAGTTGTCTGATGTAGGATGATGCCCAGGAGATTCGCTAATGATGTCCACAATTGAGAGGTGAAAGTGGTACCCCTGTCAGAAGTAATATGCTCAGGGATATCAAATCTTGCTATCCATCCTGAGAGTAAGGCAGATGTACACGAGGTGGACATTGCAGTTTCCATGGGAATGGCTTCAGGCCAACAAGTGGAGCGGTCGATAACGGTAAACAGGTAACGACGTCCTTGTGATGTGGGTAGGGGGCCTACAACGTCGACGTGAGTGTGGGCAAAATGACGCTGAGGTTGAGGTAAAGTGCCCACTCCTGAATCCGTGTGTCGATGTACTTTGGAAGTTTGGTAAGAAGTACAGGCACAGACTCAATCCTTAGTATCCTTAGTAATGCCGTGCTAAATGATATTTGTCTTCAGCAGCTGTGCAGTAGTACAGCGCGAGGGATGTGAAAGGCCTTGAATGAAATCAAACACATGTCGGCGCATAGGAGCAGGAATCCATGGTTGCGGTCTACCAGTACTGACGTCACAGAGGAGGGTGGTGTTGGAGTCGTCAAGGGGGACGTCTTCCCAGCAGAGGGATGTGCAGGATGTCCTATATGCTTGATACTCTGGATTCTGTCGTTGGGCATCAGCCAAGGCGTATTAATCCAATCCCAGTTGAACGGCGGCCAAAGTGTTTCTTGACAGGACATCGGCAACGGGATTCATTTTCCCAGGGACGTGTTGAAGGGCACAATTGTATTCAGCCACAGCGGAGAGATGTCGGCGTAGACGGGCAGACCAGGCGTCAGACTGTCGAGTGAAGGTGTGCACCAGAGGAATGTGGTCTGTGCGAATGACGAAGGGCGTACCTTCTAAGAAATGGCGAAAGTGACGGACAGCCAAGTGCACCGCTAGAAATTCATGATCGAAGGTAGAATAACCCAATTCTGCCTTTGACAGTTTTCTGCTGAAGAAGGCCAATGGGCGGGAGCCGTTGACCACCTGTTCAAATACTGCACCAATGGCGACGTAGCTGGCATCAGTGGAGAGAAGGACAGGGGCACGTGGGACAGGAAAAGTGAGAGCAGCAGTGGTTTATAGGGCATTCTATGCGTTGCAGAAGGCTGATTCTTGAGGGGGACCCCACTTCAGGTCTTTTGGCTTGCCCTTGAGGGAGGCGTAGAGGGGAGGAAGAGTGGCGGCAATGGCTGGCAGAAAACGGTGATAATAGGTGATCTTGCCCAAGAATTCCTGCAATGCTTTGACGGTCGAGGGCGTAGGGATTTTCTGAACGGCTGCTACCTTCTCAGGGAGGGGATGGACTCCTTCAGGAGTGATGCGGCGCCCTAAGAACGACACTTCTTTGGTGCCAAAGGTACACTTGTCGTACCGGACTACAAGGCTGTTTTGTTGCAGGTGGTCGAGCACGACGCGCAGGTCACGGAGATGTTGCTCTTTTAAGGAAGAGAACACAAGTATGTCGTCCACGTAACATACACAGAAGGGGAGGTCCCCTAAGATGCCATCCACGAGACGTTGAAAAGTGGCCCCAGCATCACGAAGACCAAAACAGGAGTAATTGAAGGTGTATGTAACGAAGGGAGTGGTGATGGCGGTCTTGGGGATGTCTTCTGGGTTCATAAGCACCTGACAACATCCCTTCAGGGGGTTGAGCGTGGAGAAAACCTTCGCTTTGTGCAGGTAGGAGGTCACATCGGCGATGTTTGGGAGGGGATAGTGATCCGGTTCTGTTTGCATGTTCAGGCGCCTGTAATCCCCACACGGACGGAGGGAGCCGTCTTTCTTCAGGATGATGTGTAAGGGTGATGACCTTGGGCTGGAGGCCTTTTGGCAAAGGCAAATTTCTTCCATTTCGGCGAACGTCTGTTTGGCGGCTGCCAATCGATCCGGTGCCAGACGTCTAAATTTGGCGAAGATATGGTGATAAGTACCATGTTTGGCAGGAACCGTGGGCGTTTGGCGAAGTTCTGAACGGAAAACTTCTGGGTACGACGTGAGGAGGTGGGCGTAGGCATCCGTGGGTGCGCTGATGTGGAGAGCGAGGTTGGAGGGGGCGGGTTGAAGAGGTGTTGACAAGTACTAGTCTGCGTTGACCAATCATCGGTGGGTGACGTAGACCAGAAGGTGGAAATGAGAGGGGAAATTCGCACCGAGGATTGGCAATGTTACGTTAGCAAAGAGAAACTTCCAATTAAATTTGCATTTTCCAAACAATAATGTGTGGTTCTCGTAGCCATAGGTGCGTATTACAGATCCATTGGCAGCTACCAGGTGGATGTCGGCAGACTTAGACAGACTATGTCGTGTCCTGAAGAGTTCCCT
>NC_090764.1:27970177-27985177 GCF_036898095.1 Palaemon carinicauda
TGGGACTTGATTCAGAATGAAGGAGAATGATCCTGCGTCTAAGGATCATTCCAACTCTATCGGTGTGAACCTGGATAGAGCGTCCACTGTCACATTGCGGACTCCTTGAAGGTGAACTGCCGACAGGTACCACTTCTTCTTTTCCGCAAATCGGAAGATGGCCAACATCACCAGGTTGAGAGGTGGTGACCTCTATCCTTGTTGATTCAAGCATCTCACAACTACCTCGCTGTCTATCACCAACCTTATGTGGATCGAGTGATGCGGGGAAACTTTCTTTAAGGTAAGGAGCACTGCCATAGCTTCTAGAAAGTTTATGTGAAAGGTCTTGAATAGCTTGGACCAAGTCCCCTGGACTTTTTTCCGATGAGAGTGACCTCCCCATCCCTCCTTCGAGGCGTCTGAGTGAATCGTCACCGACGGGGGAGGTGGCTGAAGAAGAACCGACTTCTTTAGAAGTCTGGCTTGGGGCCAAGGCCTGAGAAGAGTACGTAGCCCAAACGGAACTGGTCTTCTCAGATCTCTTCGCACGATTGATGCATAACTTCTCCAAACTCCGGTTGCATTCTTTAGCTGTGCTCTTAGCACTGGGTCTGTCACCGAAGCAAACTGGAGAGAGCTCAGTACCCTCTCTTGTTCGCGTCTTGATATCCTTTCGGAATCTAGAAGTCTCTTGACAGAACCCGCTATCTCCTTCCTTTTCTTCGCCGGGATGGAGAAACGGTGTGACAATAGGTCCCAGTGGATTCCCAGCCACTGGAACTTTTGAGATGGAGAAAGTCGAGACTTTTATCTGTTGATCTTGAAACCTAGGTACTGTAGGAACTAGATCACTTGACTGGAAGCTTGCAAGCATTCTGTCTCGGATGCTGCCCACACCAACCAGTCGTCCAGGTAGGCTACTACCTGAATTCCCTTTAGGCGTAATTGTTTGAGAGCTACGCTCGCAAGTTTCGTAAAAATCCTTGGGGTTATGTTTAGCCCGAATGGCATGGCTCTGAAGGCGTATAGTCTTCGTTGTAGCCTGAACCCTAGGTAGGGGGAGAGTCGACGGTTGATTGGAATGTGCCAATAGGCGTCTGACAGGTCTATAGAGACGGAATATGCCCTCTTGGGCAGTAAGGTCCTTATGTGTTGCAGTGTTAGCATCTTGAATTTGTAATACACTATGAACTTGTTGAGTGGCGACAAGTCCAGAATGACTCTGAGCTTTTCCGAGTCTTTCTTGGGAACACAAAACAGCCTCCCTTGGAATTTGATGGACTTCACCTTTCGGATTACATTTTTCTCCAACAGTTCTTGAACGTACTCTTCCAGAACGGGGGTGGAGTATTGGAAAACCCGAAGGCCCGGGGGTGGAGTGCTGTACCAGCTCCCGCCCAGTCCATTCTTGAGTAGGCTGTGGGCCCAGGGATCGAAGGTCCACCGATCCCGAAATTTCAGAAGTCTCCCTCCTACCGGTATCATCCCACTTGGACTGCCGTCCCGAGGTCTTGCCTCCCTGACCACGACCACCCCTGAATCCCCTTCCCCTTGAGGGGCGCCCAGACGAGCCTCTGGCTGCCCCTCTAGGCTTTGCTGGAAAGGAAGTAGACTGCCCTTCGAACGATGGGGTGAATGCCGTGGACTGTGTCGACACGGTCTGGGGTACCCACTGAAAAGTGGTCGGGGTTTGTGCCACGATCTGGGGCACTGGGGGCAATGGCAATTGCAGTTGCTGTTGCTGTCTAAAAGGCTTGGCTGGCCGAGACGGTAGCCTAGTCCTCATAGTCTTCCTCTTTGGTTGAGGACCTTCATCCGGGGAAGACTTTCTTTTGATAACCAGGCCCCACTTCTGGAGAAGGTTTCTATTCTCCAAGGCGGCCTTATCAACTACTTCTTTGACCAAATCGGTAGGGAAAAGGTCTTTGCCCCAAATGTTGGAGGAGATTAGTTTCCTTGGCTCGTGCCTCACCGTAGCCGAGGTGAACACGAACTCACTACAAGCTCTCCTCGCCTTGACGAAGCCATAAAGGTCCTTCGTCACTGTGGCCAGATGAGTCTTGGCCACCACCATGAACATTTCATGGACCTTGGGGTCACTTGCCATCGTCTCAAGAGTAGTCTGAAGCGACATTGAGGCAGCCAGTCTTTCTTTTGTCTCGAACTCTCTCTGCAAGATAAAGTCAGACAGCTTAGGGAGGTCCTCGTCGAACTGACGTCCGGCGATATCAGCCTCCAACTTCCCAACTGAGAACGTAAGATGGACGTCCTTCCAGTCTTTGTGGTCCATAGGTAGGGCCAGCGACAAGGGTTTACACTCCTTCAGGGAGGGGCAAGGCTTGTCGGCCTCGACTGCTTTTAACACAGCCGCAAACCCTTTCTGTAAAAAGGGGAAGGCTCTAGCAGGAGAGGACACAAAGGAAGGGAGCTTCTTGCTCAATGCAGCTACTTTTGAGTTAGAGAAGCCCCTCTCTTTCAACGAGGATGAAAGCAGAGCTTGAGCCTTAGTATGGTCCATCACTATGACCTCCTTCGGCTCTGTCTCCTCCTTTGAAGCTGGTTCCTTCCTCAGCCGGATACATGGTTTAGCATCTGAGCACAAGGGAAGGTCTTTCACATTGAGCCTTTTCTGGGGCCCATGTGATTCTGCAAGGCTCTGCATCCGCAGTTCCATTGCAGCCGCCTTCTCCTGATTCTCCTTCTGCATTTGTTGGATCATTCCAACAATAGAAGAGAGGGCCTGTCCCAGCTCTACTGGGAGACCGGCTGATGTTGAGGGAATAGGCTCCCGAATCTGAACCGGAGTAGCCGACACCTCGTCGACCTCTTCCTCTACGACGTCCGGGGCTTGAACTTCATCCTGGCCTTCTGCCAGGAGGTCTTCTTCCAAACACTCGTCCACGTCAGACATCCTGTCATCTAACTGGATGTCTTGCATCGCGACCGCGACTTCAGCATCCACCTGGATCTGACTTGGGGGGATCTCCTCTTGAGGCTGGGGAATCACAGGATTAGCTGATGCCTTAGGGAAAAGATACGCCCTCATCTTCTCACTTGGAAGATAAGGGCCAGAGGTGTTCTTTTGGAAGCTCCTTACCCAGGTATGAAGCTTCTCCCTTGCTATATCCCTTGATTCCGCCGTCCTAGGGGAATCAAAGGCCTCAGTAATCAGGTTAGTGCACACAGTACTTACCTGAGGGTCCCAATACTGGAGATCATCCTTGGAGACAGCGCATGCTGCGTGTCTCTTACAAAACTCATGTCCGCAGAGATTCTTGCTGCGGACGTTGCAGAAAACATTTCCGCACTTCGAAAGGTCCTCCTGTAAAGAGAAGAAATTTCCATGAGTATCAAGTGAACTATGTATCACTGGATATGCATAGTATAGCATAACAATTCAGAAAGGAAAGACACACACTTGTGTTTCCCTCACAACCCATTGTTGCAGCCTTCCAGATAATAAAATCAAATGGTTAATCTCTTCTAGAGTAACCAATGCAAAGTTTCCAGAGGAAACAGGTGGAGCTCACACCTAAGCAATGATTTTAAAATCCTGGATAATAGACAGGAAAGAACTCACTTTCCTATCTGTAGGGCAACAGCAAAGGACTTGTGCAAGAAAACACAAAAGTGTTAGAACACACAGTGCTGTACCAAAACCCATACTATAGTTTTCTTCTTACAGTATATGTTATATTGAAGAATACTGGTACAGTATAGGAGGTTACGTGCCGGCCGGCACACACCATGACTAGCTTTAAAGTATACTACTTAACAGCTATAAGGCGGCAGAACTCTGGTTCAAATGCATGTGCCTGCCGGCAACTACACAAGGTAGTACCCAGCTGCTGGCCACACTCTTGGTGACCGGCAGACAAGGGCTGACATTAGCCAGCCGGCAAAGGTACAGGACCGATGCCAGTCGGCAGCAAAAGAACCAGAGGACCACACCCGCCCGGCTGCCGGCCTCATAGGCCGGCAGCCGGGTCGGGTACAGCACTAGAAGAAAATAGGATGGATGCCGGGATAAGAGTGTACACTACCTCCAAGCCCGGCAATCCGAAAGAGTGCATATAAGGAAGGGAAGAATTTAATTCAGGCTTCCTGACCAATGCCGTCTGGCTCTACAGGCAGGCATGGAAGAGGGACCAAGGGAGGTCCGGGCAGCTCTCAAAATATAAGACCCTTGCCGCGGCCGGCAAGGGGCTGAGTCAATCCCACATCCTAACCTATTCTAGGTCCAGATGTAGAACGACGTACAGTACTGTAATGGCTAGGCCATTACGGAGATAGAGGGGGAAGGAACAAAAGAGGGTCCTACCAACCTTGCTTTAGTGACGGATCACCCGCAGCCAAGAAACTTATCTCAGCCTAAGGGAGATCCAAGGGGGGAGGCCAGCAATACTTGCCAGCTCCCAGAGCACCAAAGCAAGGAAGGTGTTGCTACTCCCAGGGAAAGAAACTTATCCTCCCCCGAGAACAGCAACAAGGACTAGTCTGGTAGATCACAAAAGAAGGAATCATATCCAGAGAAACCTTTGGTAGTGACCTAAGGAGGCTAAGCCACCTTTGTCTGTGTCAGGCCAGCGAGGGAGACTCTACCCCAAGCCAGACAAACACAGACTCAGACTAAAAAACTCTGTTGTTCTGTCCCTCTTTGAACCAGACTTACTGGAACAGGAAGGTACAGTAACACCCCAGTATAGTTTTATCGAAAATAAATTCGGAAAAAACCACTTAGGGATAAGCCCAAGGCTTAAACAGAGGGAAAGGGATTGCATACCTTCTCCGAAGAAAAGAAAGCAACCGGGGAGTATGAGAAAGTATACTAAGGCTCCATAAGCAACTTAGCCTAGGCACCAAGAGAATCGATTACCTAAATCACCGAAACTCACTCGTATACTATCTTGGAAATATTCCACACAATCTTAAATGTATAAAACATAGCCTAAAGCTTCAATAAAATTTTAATACACTCGGAAAAACCAAAATCATGCATGAAGTATTAGGACCAAACGACTAGGCTACATGGCCTAGCGTAGGCCAGAATGGCGAATACTTCGCCAAAATAATACTAAGCACGAAAGGAAATCGTATGTAATGCTAAATAGCTAAATTTTATTAAAGCAAAACAACCGGGAATGGCGCTCTGACTAACTAAACTTATACATAGTGAGCGACAGCGTTCATGACGCCTCCGGTAGGCTACGGCTCTTGTAACAAAGATTAAACCTATTAATCACTCAAAAATTTACCAAGAGCCTACATTTATACATAAAAGACATGGTACTCAACTTATCAGAGGCCGACGAAGACGGAGAAGCCATGAAAAGCAGAATAAATCCAAGATTTGCAAGAAACACAGGAAAAAACACCGAGTTGTTAAGCTACGCAAAAAGGAATACAGATGGCGCCAGGATTGGCGCCAGGCACGCTTACGAATCGGGAGATAGGGAGCCTTGGGAGCGGCTCCCCCTTTTTCTTTCCCGAATTCTTTTCTTGCCAATTGCCCCCTGCGAGACGAAATCTCTGTTCGGGACGCAGATTGCCATGTGGCGTGTCAAGAATACGTCCTCTGATATGTCGCGATATCCCTTTCAGGAGGGATATTCGCTCCAGGAGTTAGAATTCTGGTACCTTAAGGTAAATTCTCTGGGAATATCGCCGTAGTTGTAATATACCCTAGGAAGCTACCCTATAGGAACTTCCATCAGGACGACATGGCTTGAGCCCAAAAATATATATTTATATATATATACATACATATATTATTATTATTATTATTATTAAAAGCCAAGTTACAACATTAGTTGGGAAAGTAAGATGCCATAAGCCCAAGTGCTCCAACAGGGAAAAATAGCTCAGTGAGGAAAGGAAATAGATAAGCTACACGAGAAATAATAAATAATCTAAATAAAATATGTTAAGAACAGTAACAACATTAACTAGATCTGTTATATATAAACTATAAAGACTTCAAAACAAACAAGAGAAGAGAAATAAGATGGAACAGCATATAATTTTGAGTACATCACACGTTGGAAAAGGTTTTAATCTTCTTCCCATAAACGTTACTTAATTGTTTAACGATTTTAAACGTTCATCCATACGAGAAGTATATATGTCCCTTTTCCGGTGAAGGAAGACTGCTAACGATGTGCAAATAGGTACTTCTGCGGAAGTTGGTCTTTAAACAGCTGGCCATTTTCTTTGGCAATCACTACTACCTCGCTGTCTTCATCGGAATCCCAAGTATATGCCCAGCAAATATGCACTAACGCATTCCGTAGCGGAAAATGTTAAGTTTTAAAGAGTATGATTTACCTTCCTCTCAAAGGACAGGAGATTGAGGATGTTGAAATGGGAATTTGGATTTTATAACTTTGTAGTAAGTTTAATAATTATGAAAGATTGATTCATATAGAATCTAATTCTTTGAAAGTATCAACTTTGTTAAGTACACACACACACATACAACTATATATATATATATATATATATATATATATATATATATATATATATATATATATTTATATATATATATATATATATATATATATATATATATATATATATTCATATATTACATAGATACATTGTAACATTGATATGAGGATTCAAAATATGGAGTATCTTTACATATATTATATTCCTTAAGATGAATTCAGAATAAAATTTCTCATGGAATTTTAAGTTTTCTTAGCTTCATCGTATGCAACCGAAGCTTTCAGTACCATTCAGAGAGTTTGGACTTGGCGAACACAACTCAACTTTCCACTTTACTAAGAGTTTTGACTCTGAAAGGCTTTATTTTACCTTTATAGGTAAGCTTTAAGAAGTATATCTTTTTCGTGTTTAATGGTTTTGTATACAGGATCAAATAGGTTTGAAACTTGTTCAACATAAACTGGAAATTACGTTTGCCAATTGATATTTGTGAAAAGTGAAGTTTTCACCATTATTTATAAAATCGATGGGTTTATTTAATTTATAGTTTTCAATCAATTTTTCATATAATAATTATTATTATTGCAATTATCAATAGTAAGATTTAACAAACATTATATGTTGAAATCGTATATATTGTAGATTGCTTTTTGATATTTTGCGTTAACAGATACAGGCGAGATGTATTTCATGAATTAAGTCCCTTGATATGTAAACTGAGTTGAAATAAAATCCAGTGAACAGAATATAAAGCAGACCAAGGGAAGTATTTTGTATACCCAAGTGATAATTAATAAATGAAAAATCATCAGATATTTTGATTGAAGATGTAGAATAAATATTCTAATGATTTATTAGCTTGGTTCTATTTAATAAACAATGGACATTATAGGTAGTTCCCATAATTGGCTGTGTGATAAGAATTTCAATTCATCATCTGTCCAAAAATACTGTGTAATTTCTTGTTGAAGGTTTTGGGCACAGAAACTTTCAAGGTTGGATCCAAATCTTATATAAGTCTTGAAGATTATGGTTCTACTGTAGATATTAGGTAAAAATCACCATCATCTCCTACACCTATTGATGAAAAGGGTCTCGCTTAGAAATGTCTCTTAATTTTAGCAGAAAGGTTTCGTTGGAAATAATTTTAGAGACAATTAAAAAAACAGTAAATATTTCCAATCAATGTAAATCTTACGATGGAATAAAAGTGGGGAGTATTTCATAGGAAGTATTCATAATGCCTTAGTTGTATTTGAGATAGACAACATCCTAGTCATTGCCATACTTAATATTCTTTTGCATACCTCTAATAGAATTGTTGCAAGTTGATAGTAGACATTTAGTAAACATTTTGCAACTTCTATTTATGTAATATATGTATGACCAGTAAAGGATATCTTATAATCCCAAATACAGTAGCTCAGTCATAGAGTAGGTAATATTGTATTTAGCCACAATAATTTGCTCTTGTTATTGGAAGTATTTAAACGGAGAAACATACACTTATTATCTACACTTTGGATAGACGTTGGAATCAATGATTTCGTTAAAATCATCTCGACTGATATCAACGTGCACTGATCAAAATTATTACTATTACTAGCCAAGCTACAACCATAGTAGGAAAAGCAAAATACTATAAGCCCAAGGGCTCCAACAGGAAAAAAACTAGCCCAGTGAGGAAAGGAAATAAGAAAATGAATAAACGATATGGTAAATAATGAACAAATGAAGAGGTTTCAAAAACATTAACAACATCGAAACATATTTCATATATAAACTATAAAAATACTTACGTTAGCCTGTTCAACATGAAAACATTTGCTCCAAGTTTGAACTTTTGAGCTTTTTAGCCACATATATCTGCTCTTGTTACTTCGGAAGTATTTAAACGGAGAAACTTACACTTATTATATGCATTTTAGATATACAGTTCGAGAATTAGAGCTTTAATAAACGTTGGAAACAATGTTTTCGTTAGAATCATCTCAACTGATTTCAACAGGCACCGATCATAAGCAAAGATTAATCAGTTTTACAAAGTTGCTTTCAAGGTTACTTAGAAAATAACTAAGAAAAATGAGGATTTCCTGTACGCAATCATGTTGTTGAAATTAGATTAATAGATTTGAATAGCTTTGATGCTCGTTGAAAAGAAACATTTTTATCCGGTAAATTTTTTTTCGATTTTTTTTTCTTTTGTACTATGAATGAATTGATAAGGCCTTGAAACAAAATATATAGATATTGAAATTAATAGTTATTTCTTTATTTAAGGTGTAGTTTTCTTTGATCGTAGTGTTCGTGATATGTTGTTTATAGCTTAGAAAAACACATTACATATTCCTTGATTTATCGTCAAGGTTTTTCCTTTTATTATCATAGGTGTTCTGTATTTTTTCGCATTTCACTTTCTTGTAAGATTAAACTACCAGAACGACAGGCTAGTGTTCGACTTTTGCCTTTTTGGGTACAAGAATTAATAAAGAGGGATTTGGCCGTCTTTTCTCAAAAATAGCCTTCGAAACTATAAAATGCTTCTGGAAATGGCAAATGAACCGTAAATAGTGTTTCTGGAAAACCTCTCACTATTCCCTTCACTTTTCTTCGGGGATTTCACTTGTTTCTGGTAATTTTCTGATATTTTGAGACTTCTGTCAGTAGATTCTTTATTAATATCGCAATTTAGAAAATGAAGTGATTTCCTATCATGAAAAGAAGTTTGTATTTTAGTAAATTATTTAGTGTTTGCTTAGAGTTTAATTTTTCATTAAAAAATCGTAAGGAGTGGATTTATGTATGTGTTTCTTTTAGCCAACCAGCTGACTGTTTTTTCTTCATTATTTATATAACTTATGGGTAAAATCCTACCAATACTTTAATGATGTCTTCTGATAATCTTTCATCATCATCATTCTTCTTCCCATAAACGTTACTTAATTCTCTAACGATTTTAAACGTTCATTCATACGAGAAGTATATATGTCCCTCTTCCGGTGAAGGAAGACTACTAACGATGTGCAAATAGGTACTTTTGCGGAAGTTAGTCTTTAAACAGCTGGCCATTTTCTTTGGCAATCACTACTACCTCGCTGTCTTCTTCGGAATCCTAAGCACATGCCTGGCAAATATGCACTAAGGCGTTGGGCACAACTCCCCGTACGAATTTTTTAGCTGTACGTGTCTGGGAATTTTTCAGTCGTAGCCATGAACTGCGATGTAAGGCCTTGGGCACAACTGGCCGTACTACCAGCTACGGGGGGTATACGGGCCAAATTTGTGTGAAATCGTGGGTGTGACGCAAGGGGCACACAACAGTCTTTGACCTCGTTGCCCGCCGTATACCAGCCGCAGTATCTGCACGTACTTCCTTTAATTCCATACGACAAACGTGCGTGGCTCGTACGTGTGACGCAAGTTACGCGCAAATTACACGCATGACCAATGTGCGGAGATCATGCCACAAAATCCTACGGCACGTAAGTTGCACGTAAGTCACACACACGGCTTACTTGTGTCAGACGTGTATCCTGTCTGCGACTACAAATTTTCTTGACGGGCGCAGAACATTTTAGTGCAGCGAGTGAAGATTCTGCAGCTGGTATACGGCGGGCTACGAGGTCAAAGACTGTTGCGTGGCCCTTGCGTCACACCCACGATTTCACACAAACTTTGCCCGTAGCTGGTAGTACGGCCAGTTGTGCCCAGCGCCTTAGCTTCATCGTATGCAACCGATGCTTTAAGCACCATTCAGAAAGTTTGGATTTGGTGAACAGAAGTCAACTTTCCACTTTACTAAGAATTTTGACTCTGAAAGGCTGTATTTTACTTTTATAGGTAAGCTTTAAGAAGTATATCTTTTTCGTATTTAATGGCTTTGTATACATACAGGATCAAATAGGTTTGTAACTTGTTCAACATAAACTGGAAATTACGTATATTATTTAGAGATTGGTTTGAGTTTAATTTTCATAGACTGGCTAAATCCATAAAGGATTCATTGGCTAAATTCATCAAAGGATAGCCAGTTCCTTGTGATAATCAGTGCCTATGTTACTAAGGCAAGTGATCCCTGTCGGTCCATACTGATTCGAGTAAGATCATCCGCCATGTGTTTGGAGAAGAAGCCGAAGAGACATCTTGTCTACCCCCTTAAACTCAATCCGTCATGCTGCTGCTAGTGACCACATATTAAAATTGTATATATATCTTTATATAATATTAAAAGAAATAAAGCTCCATTTATTATGTAATTTATTGAAATTTTCAGTCCTAGGCAAATTCTCTGTTTGCAACTTGATGTTAATCTTTTTCAGTGATAGTTCCATTTATGGTCGCTGTTTCACTCGTTAAATGGAAGGAAGTTATCTAAATTGCTACACGCAATTTCTCAGAGCGAGGTGTTCTTGGAACTTCTGTGTCCAACTGTTTTGAGCCTCTCATATATATATATATATATATATATATGTGTGTGTGTGTGTGTGTGTGTGTGTTTGTATAGTTGTTGAATAAGGTGGGGGAGTGCTTAACAAGTAGGTTGACAAAATCTTCCTGAATTATCCCAAGAGAAAGGAGTTATGTTAGTTTTTTTTTTCTTTTTTTTCATATGGATTTTTTTTTTTTGGGGGGGGGGAATTTGCTGTATATCCATCATCGAAGCGCATATGCTTCTGTTGGTTTTTGTATTTTAGCGTTTTTCAACCCACGCCAGGGCCATCTGTCAGTGTGATTTCAATTCAGTATTCTTGTGTGTGTGTGTGAGAGAGAGAGAGAGAGAGAGAGAGAGAGAGAGAGAGAGAGAGAGAGAGAGAGAGAGAGAGAGAGAGAGAGAGAGAGATTGAATTTAACTCTGTCGTTCAACAGTTAAACAAAACACTTTTAAGGAACAGGAAGGCGATCAGAAGTTATGAAATACCAAATCAACTTCTATCACAAATGGGTCTGAATAACTCCCAAACTTCATTTTACATTGTCAGAAATATTTTACTATTAGTAAAATATACCCGATATATGAGAGAGATTTCCGAGCCCATTCTACATAAGAATGAGAAAGAAGAAAATATACGTTGAGAAGAAACACAGTAAATCGTTAGGACGACCTATTCCAGAGGAGTTGCATAATTCTCAATCCTAACGCTTCTTGAAAGAAATCCAATATTCTATCAAAAGGAACCGTGATATTTATAGGGATCTGAATGTTTGTAACTCCTTCATCATTGTGGAGAAGTTGACGGAAGGACCCTTGCACTTGCGTTTTGAAGAAAAGGGAGAATTAATGGTCTTCGGAGAAAGACTTGCGACAATATTATATAAGTGTACGCAACCCGTCGAAAATGACGGCTAAATATTTAGATATACACGCACCCCCTCACCAAAAGAGGGGAGAAAATAACAAACGATAATAAACATTAGAAGTATGTTTATATATTAAAAAAAATATGCAACACAGTTCATTTGTACGGCCAAGTTCGTACCTTATAAGAAGTAATACAGCTTCTCTTAAAATCAAGAGTAAGATTATCATCAATACTATCTGTAAGTAGATTTTACAACTCTCTAAATAAGAAATGGAAGGTTTCTGGTACTCACACTGAGACACCTAAACAATGAAAAAGCTGATGCTTGACGAAGCATGTAACATACCAATGTTCCTGAGGTACAGTGTCCATATGTACTAAGCATTGTTGGCTCCAATAATGCCAAAGTGTTGCTTAAGGAATATAGCCAAATATTCTTATGCTAGTGTACGCGACCTGTCAAAAATGACGGATAAATATTTTGATATATATGCACGCTCCTCCCTCTCACCAGGGTATGACTACTTCATCTCCCCCTTACCCATGGGGCGGGGAGAGCTTAGCGTAACCGAAATGAAATTATATATATATATATATATATATATATATATATATATATATATATATATATATATATATATATATATATATATGTATAATGTGTGTGTGCAGCTAACCCCTTATTCTTTTTATGAAGGGGAGACTCTTCAAGTAATTGTTTTAATCCTATATTACCAAGGAATATAGTCATATTAATATTTGATTATTTGATGATAATATTTTAGTAATTATTTAAATCCAATATTTTTACTTCTTAGGAGGAAAATAAACAATCAGTAAACAATCTTGTCGAAAAGAAACCTTTATAACCTGCCGACATCGAAAAAGAAGAACGTTATTCGATGTGTTAAATTAATCATAGGACCTTTTATTTGACGGAGACATACTACTGCAGATGGTTATATTGAATCATAGGACCTTTTTCCCCATGGAGACAGCTGTCAATAAATCAAGTCTTAAGGAAAATAGCTTGTTTCGTGATAGCACAGTATAAATAGGCAGGTTTAAAATGAATTGACATTATACAAAGTTTTCGACACCGGAAGGAGTCATTTTGAGTCTATGGAAAAGAAATTCATTGAAAGTAAATTATCTCCCGAAACGTTAATTCAGTTCATTAAGATTTTATGAATAGATATTTCATAAATACATTTGCATCTTACATCCAAAATAATGAGATGAAATTACATACTTTGTGTAAAGGCAGCTTTGTATACCAAATTAGTTTGCGACGTTAAAATATTTCTCTTCTCAAATAGACAGTCTCGGCGTTTAGAACTTTATGATAAACGTTAGGTAGCCTACCCTTCTTTTCTCGATGTTGAGAAAACTTGTTATTTTTGGTTTCCAAAGAAGGATTCATCATCAACGAATTCGGTTTACACACTATGTTATTGTGTGTATATTAGACTACTCTCTCGATTTTATCTTGTCTATTACTTATTGCACGGTGTCGTGCGATTAAGCAAATAACAACGTACCGTATTTTCACAGTCAGGTGGCTTGATTCAGTATTGTTTTCTTCATATCGTGCAAAAAACAGCTTATATGCACAATACGTAATTTTCTTTATGACACTTGTTCTTTGCTCACCGTTGGATTTTAACGCTTTTAAGTAGCACAAGTTTAATTAAACGCATTTGAATTTCTATTTATGGTGTTTTTTTTCCGAAATTTAGTTGTAATCACTTACTATGGTACTGTATATTTTATTCCTTCGTGATTTTGTTTCGAGGCATCTGTGTAGTCGAATTAGACTCAGTGGGCTGGATAATATTTCCCCTTTTTTATAAAATAACCAAATTTCTTTCACGTCGCCCATTAATCCGTCATAGTTTTGTTTAGTTTAGTTTGTGATGTGCTAAACTGGTCCCACTAAACGCGAAAAGCTGCAACACACGGCAGGACCCTCTCTTATATGCACACAGACATCATCATAAATGACGTCCATTGTGATTTGTCATAAGAAACATGTCACCATGACTGCTGATTCTAATTATGACTGCTACCACAAGCCAATCCGCAACATCAACAATGAATGATAATATTAGAGTATCATATTAGTAAACTCTAATTGCGGTTTTATATGTTTGATGGGTTTGAACTTTGACATAAAAAAGCAGTTTCTGGTCAGAAGGGAGTCATTGAACAGACAGTTGGATAAAGGGTGCAGTTTTGTGTGAAAGATTGTTAGCCTATTCTTGCCCAAAAATGTAATTGTAAACAACAATAGGTCTATTGACACTTTGGGGGGGGGGTTTGGGGGGGGGGATTATTGTTACCAATCTTAGCACTTATGCTGTGAATACGCTATCATATACTCAAGATATCGCACATATACCAATTTGCCTGCTATATCGACGAGATCGTGTGTACAGGTTGTAAAACATGACATTGTGGTATACGAAGTTTAACGCACGAAATCGAGTGTATGGCCGCTGCTCTGATGGATAAACAACTCCGCAAAATTAAGGAGAGCTAAGAGCCATTGGAGAAAGGCTGAGACCCTGCTTACAAAGATTCAGAAATTATGTTTGTGATTCCAATCTATAAGAAGTGATGAATGGTTGTTCCCTGCCTCTTTGCCAATAAGTGATGAATGGTTGTTCCCTGCCTCTTTGCCATGATATTGTACATCCTATTCGGTGGATTTTATCTATTCTCAGTATATCATGGTTACTATCAGTCAGACTATTCTGGAGATTATCAATCCTCATTTAATTTTTCTTTGGTTGTGTATTATGGTCCTCGTTAAGGTAAACAACGAATCCTCTTTAGAACATTATATTTTGCTCAAGTTCCTTGCCACTAGAAATTATCAAGTATTTTGAGAGAGTTTTAACTCGTTTACCGTGTTACTGTTTACTACATCCGGTAGAAGTCTATTCCAAGTATTTGTTATTTTGTGTGTAAAGAAATTGCCACATTGAGTGGTGTTGTATCTTCTTCTCAATTCCAGTTTGTATCCGTTACCTCTGGACTGAGAGAGAGAGAGAGAGAGAGAGAGAGAGAGAGAGAGAGAGAGAGAGAGAGAGAGAGCGAGAGAGAGAGAAGGGATGGGTTACAGTCGGAATTTATCATTCTTTCTATCTATGAGGGAATTAAGGTACCTCTCTTGTACTCTGAATGAGACGTACTGTTATGTAATAACACTCCGCTTGCTTGAGTTTTCTGCTTACATACGATTTTAATATGGGGGAATGTTGTG
>NC_090764.1:27990177-27992677 GCF_036898095.1 Palaemon carinicauda
CATGAAACTAGTAAAATATGCAGAATAAACTCTGTATCAAGATTCATTGAATGGATTAAAAAAAATGTAAAGGAGATAGTTTTAAATATAACGTGAAATAGCGGATTTTATTTTCAGGACAATTCATTATATCTTTATCTGGGAATAACTTTGCACGCTCTATTATTTTGGTGTTGGAAATCTTTCGAGAATGGTGGAAGTCAAGAAAGGGCTCTGACCAAATGCTTTATCTTCTGTTGCAATTATATCACTTTCACTTATCGTCCACTACACATTTTATATCTTCATTTCACAATCTCTTTTTCCGAATACGTTCTTCGATTCTTATATAAAACCAAGTATTTGGCCCGGGTATATTATTAACCTCTGGTTAAAATTTGACTAACTATTTAGCATAATGTTTATATTCTGTAAAACTGTTTCATTGTTGGAAGGTGCTCGTCAAAAAAGAGACACTGTCCATTTGCTCTATCTATTCTAATTACTCTCATTCACTCAGCGTGATTACCTCTTACCGCTCTTCCTTCTTCGACTGAGGAAACTTTTCCAATTATCTGAGCGCCAACTACGACCATGTAAGAAGGTTGATGCTATTATCTGAGAGCTGGAAAGAGATCAGATAAATTTATCGGTAACAGACGGGAGAGTAATTGGATTTCTTGGACTACTCACCGAAGGAATAAGATTAGTCTTTTCAGAGGGTTGATATCCGGAAATTTCATATTAAACGAAGAACTTTGGAATAATTGATTTTGATGATTTGCGATGTTTCAGTATAAATGGTTTAGACAAATTTGAGAAATGACTTTGTGATATGAATTGGAAAATAAGGAAGAGGGTAAAAGAGAGAGGCCGTTTTCTGATTAAGGTGGAAAATGGACATTGTTTACAATTCGAATTTAATGTGTGACCGGAATATATATATATATATATATATATATATATATATGTGTGTGTGTGTGTGTGTGTGTGTGTGTGTGTGTTTGTGTGTATATATATATATATATATATATATATATATATATATATATATATATATATTATATATATATATATATGTATGTATGTATGTATGTATGTATGTATATTTGACCAGACACTTTCTCTTTATTATGTAGGGAAGATTTTTATTATTTTTACCTATGAAAACAGAATCTAGGCTGAAGATCACGTTACAAAATCGTCTATCAATTAAATTTGATAGGGGTATCCCTACTATATTTGATAAGTTGAATATGTGAACTGTGATGTACATCAGATAACCATAAAGCGAGTCTAAATCTGTTAAATCTGATTAAGATAAATTAGAAGAACAAAATAGGTAATTTTATGTAGCAAGGGAAGAAGGTAACAAACGATCTATTCATTATAAGTACTTGATTTAATTTGCATTTAAATGTTTGATATTTGGACTGAAAGCTAAATGTATCCTAAGAAACCAAAAATACTTTCAACTGGGCTCCACAAGATACTAGAAAAGTTAGAAGACCCAAGCCTACATGGCTGAAGACTATGAAGCGTGAAGTAGGAGATGATGAATGGAAAAGTATTGATTTAAAAGCTAAAGATAGAGGCGTGTGGCGAAATCTAACCGAGGCCCTTTGCGTCAATAGGCGTAGGAGGAGATGATAATGATTATGATATATTTACAGTAAAAGATTTATTAAATAAAATTAGTGAAACAATACCGCACAGGGCAAATTCGGTAATATGCCGAGGAAAGACACGAAATGAAATGGTTAAAGATTATTTTTTGAAACGCAGGTAAATCTGTTAAATTTACGTAAAGTAAACATTTGTTTCAAGTCAATAGTTTAACCCTTTATTTGCGTGATATTTAAGACCAAGAGTGTGATGGTTTCCAGGTAAAACGTATGAAGCGAAAGTTTGGAAATCTGGTCCTCATTCCAGATCTATTTTTTTTTTTTTTTTTTTTTATAGTCTCGTGTCTTAAATGACCCAGATATCGCAAAACCTGTGGAATCTTCCTACAATGGGAGAATGGCGTGCAGAGCTTAATGGTAATTTAGAGAAGCAGAAGATTTCCTTGGAAGTAAATACGCACGTGGGGGATGAGGGACTAGGTGAAAACGATTACTAGGTTATTAAGGGAAAGATGTTGGGGATTAAGTCAATAAAGTATATCAGATGTTTTTGCCGGTGAAATCTAGGCGTCATCGTTAATATCATCAGGTTGAGTCTCTCTCTCTCTCTCTCTCTCTCTCTCTCTCTCTCTCTCTCTCTCTCTCTCTCTCTCACCAGGTTATTCTTATATATTACCCTCTACCATTTTTTCCCGAAATATTAATGGTTTTCCATAGTTAATCATTTATTTTCCCAGTGCTAAATTAGATTCAAAATGATTTTTAAATGGATGTATCTTAACAAAATATTTATGAGCTTTCTCATGTCTAATATAACTCATAACTATTTTCATTTGTTAATGTGCAGATGTATCAAATTTAATCAAGATGTTATAATCTATTCGTATTTGCTTCTG
>NC_090764.1:27995177-27997677 GCF_036898095.1 Palaemon carinicauda
TCAGACTTGCTTTTGTCTTTTCTAGTAAACTGTTCACCTGACCGCGTGGAGTATATGGAAAGATTTCGGATGAACGATTCATAAGTTTTTCAGTTTATCCCTCTTTTGTACACCTTGATGGCTCACTGTGGAATATGTAATTTTTGTGGGGGCCGGTGTGTGGGGCGGCTGCCTCCCCGAGTGACACACACACACTAGTTACGCCACTGTTCATGCTATATTTTAATTATTAAAAGTGTCAGATGTGCAGCCGTTTCTAGTCTACTGCAGGACAAAGGTCTCAAACATGGCAATTTAATAGTTGGGGTTTGGGCAATTTTCATAGTGATGTTGGGAGATTTTCGTCTGCTCTCTCACAGCAAACCAACCTAGTACTGGTGGCCCAGACTTGTACAGCTATGCTGATCATAGCGATACACAAACCTTTTCACCTCATTAGGTGTATCCCCAACTCAGAAAGGATACCGTGCATATACATACCCACACAAACACACACCCACCCACCCACACACACACACATACACACACACACATATATATATATACATATATATACACACGTATATATATGTTTATATATGTATATATATGGGTGTATATATATATGTGTGTGTGTATATATATATATATAATATATATATATATACACTGTTTTACCTTCTAAGAAAGACATACCCACTAGTAACAATCATTACTATTTTCCTCATCCTGTTAATATCAATCTTATGAAGTTTCAAAAAAGATCGTAGATTAACATAAGCTGACCTCAGACTGTAGCTCATAAGGCAGCGCGAGGTTGATTTGAGGTTCAGTGAATAACGTCTTACTGGCGCCGAATGACGTAGAATCATATGCACGAATAGGTCGCTCCCTTTGCAATTATCCATCTGAAACGAGCTCCGTGATTGCCGAGCATGTCTTGACCATCTTTGATACGGTTTGGGTTTACTTGGCCATTGATTGCCGGTGGCTGCTGATGACATGAACTCTCTCTGATGATAATTCAAGATTCTCTCTCTCTCTCTCTCTCTCTCTTCTCTCTCTCTCTCTCTCTCTCTCTCTCTCTCTCTCTCTCTAACTGTATATCATGCTATTATTTACAACATATCAGATTCCATAATTAATTAAAGTAACGCATGATTCTGTGATTTTTTTTCTTATCACATATATTGAATTATGGAGCAGATTTGCATTGCGTGGTCCGATTCATTTGCCTTCAAGATTTTTCTATTTTATATTTTAATTTCCAACTTAATTTAACATTAACCAAAACAAATCTAGAGCTGTAATTCTGATGTCATGCAATTTTCATGTAGTTTGGTTCTGGGTCATGAAGACAAATCAAAGTAATTTTAAGGTATATTGTCTGATGACGAACATCCTAAAAACTCAATTAATTGCAACGGTTTTGGCAAATAGTAAATCACGCGAGAAATTTCTACATTACAATATCATACACAAATAAAGCTAATATTAATCATAAATTGTTCACATATACTTTTATCTTCTGCGCTACTATTACTCGCTTTTTTATATGTATATATACAACCACTTTCTTCTATCCGTTCTTTCCAATCCACGAAAGGAAAGTTAAAATCTCCGGATAGGAGTATATTCCAGTCTTTATGGTTTCTACATATATCATCTATTTTTTCTATTATGATGTCAAACTCCTTAGTATTTGGGGTCTGTAAACTACAATCTGCGGATAGGAGTATATTCCAGTCTTTATGGTTTCTAATATCATCTATTTTTTCTATTATGTCAAACTCCTTTGTATTTGGGGGTCTGTAAACTACAATATTCACTAGTTTTTCAAATTCAAATTCTACTGTAATCAATTCACATTCTGTGTTGCTGTAAATTGGCGAACATGAATTTATGACAGATTCCCTTTGACAAGCAGTCACTTTGTATAAAGAATCAGAAATTATTTAAAAGCTGAATTACTTTTCCACAGTTTTCACGAACTTTTAGTCAACTTTTTTCTGTATTTTATTGAATTAGAAAGTAGTTGAAGGCAATTAGTGCTCGTTCTAGTCAGAGAGAGAGAGAGAGAGAGAGAGAGAGAGAGAGAGAGAGAGAGATGGATACGTTTCATAAAATGTTTGTTGCTATTGTGCTCTCGTATTACATTTAATATTTAAAACATAGTTAAATTACAATATTCAATTACTTTCAAGATCAGTCGCATCACCAGTCATTGTTTTAGGATGCGTGGCTGCTATATAAATGGCTACTGAAAGATGGTCTTAAAAGGCAAACTATTGTTGGAAAAAAAAAAAAACAATTTTTTTCCCTTGTTCATCGCTTTATATTCTCAGTGGATGAGTTAAAAAAGAAAGCTGTAGAATTTACGATTAAATGTTACTTTGACGAAGGGGCTGTGCTGTTTTCTTTACCAATTTTCATTTCTCTTCTGTGTTTCCCCATTTGGAAAGTGGGTGGCGCTTAAAGTTGCATGTAATTCTCATCATAATTCATCAAATATGTTTGTTAT
>NC_090764.1:28000177-28020177 GCF_036898095.1 Palaemon carinicauda
TATGTGCGTTAGTGATTTTGAATGTTTCTGGTTGCGTACACGTATGTTAATATATTTGAGCAATTGCTCCCCCCCCCCCTCTCTCTCTCTCTCTCTCTCTCTCTCTCTCTCTCTCTCTCTCTCTCTCTCTCTCTCTCTCTTGGTTCAACGATAAATGTTCTTTACCTACGATATGAGGGACCCGTGTTCGATTCATTAGAGTGCAATTACAGGTGCAGCTAGGTGCTGGCCCATTGGTTGCCTTAATGTCCAAATTAGTTAATTCTAACGAAAATCTATTTAATAATGGGAAATTTTACCTTCATATTTCTAGTTTCGTAAAGACTTTTTTTGTAATTATATCAGTGTGGAGAACATTGTATCATATGCCGGGCAATTTTCTATAATTGTACATACGGTAAGTAATATAAAGCTGCAAATCTTTCATGTTGCCTATACTATCAGACTAAAGGACATACATTCTAAGCTTTACAGTCATGTCACAGATTAAACCCTGAATCGATTTAAGTTCTTGGGGAGATTTAAACATCGCATTTTTGCAGAAACGCTTCCAGTTTAACTGAAAAGACTACTGATCAGTGTACAGATATTCTCATATTTTTATGAACAGAGTTTTAACAGTCAGCAGATAATGGATAATGTTCCAGGCAGACAGACAGTCAGCAACCAGGGATAAAGGCAAAGTAAAGTTAAGTAAAGTCTAAGACACATAGAAAGAAAATAATAAAAAAAATAGAAGTTCTGTAAGGTTTGAAATATCTAGTAATAAAGAAAACATTATTTGTGTTATTGATATCAGAGGAAAAACAATTATAAAGAATGAGAAATATCTGTCTGCAGCACGCGATAAATTCCCAAGTTGTTTTCATATTTGGTAAACTTTATCTGAAATATCAAATAGATAAGAGTATTAAGTGTGACTTTTGAACCTTTAGAAAGGTCTAAATTCTGGTGTTTATGTTACTCAAGTACTTCAACGTAATTATTATTATTATTATTATTATTATTATTATTATTATCAATGTTATTATTATTATTATTATTATTATTATTATTATTATTATTATTATTATTATTATTATTATTATTATTAATTGCTAAGCTACAACCCTAGTTGGAAAAGCAGGATGCTATAAGCATAAGGGGTCCAACAGGGAAAATACCCCAATGAGTGGAGGAAAGAAGGAAAAATAGAATATTTTAAGAACAGTAACAACATTAAAATAAATATTTTCGATATAAACTATAAAAACTTTAACAAAAAAAAAAAAGGAAGAGAAATAAGATAGAATAGTGTGCCCGAGTGTACCCTCAAAAAAAAAAAGAACTCTAATCCCAGACAGATACACTTTTCATTATGGTAATTTTAAAAGGTGATATGTAATACTCTTCCTTAAAGTAAGTATCCTTAAACGTAACTACTTGAAGTCTTAAGATTATACCTAACTGAATGTCTGTGGAATCCTTTTCATATTGTTAAGCTTACAGTAATCCAAAATGATTAAAATGGAAATATTTATTCATATAGATCAAAAGCAGAAAAAAAGGAAAAGGATTGTTCTATGTTACCTCTGTTGACCAGAAGAGTGGTGGTGGCATTTCCTTGTATTAAATAGTATCTTTATATTTTTTCTTGTCTTGATAATTCTTTCACAAGATGGAATTTAAATTTATATTTATGATAGAGTTTTACCTTGTCACTTATTTATTTTCGATTCTTTATATTAATTATATTTTTTTTTATCAAATAGATACTTTTTATTCTTGAATTTAATCGGGCCAGCTCTGTAAGAGTCTAGTTTGACTCATTGGCCTGGTAAATTTCCTCCTATTAATAATAAATAACCATCACAACTTCACAAAAAACATCCCATATATCTGTCCATTCTTATATTTTCTTGTTATCAATTTTTTATTCTTCTAATATACATTCTTCTGGTGAAAACCCTCTCTAAATAACGACGACTTTATATCGGGCGCTATTCCCATCACGTTGAGCCAATTGGCCTGAGCATCTGCCTTGGGGCGGAACGCGAATCGGAGTGAAAGCAGAAACTCCATCATAAACCAACCAGAAGAATACGACTCTTCGAAAATGCTTGTAAACGCTTCTTCCACCCCACGAGAGAGAGAGAGAGAGAGAGAGAGAGAGAGAGAGAGAGAGAGAGAGAGAGAGAGAGATATATATATATTCATGCTAGTTTGGGAAATTTGTATGAAATTGTTTTTTCGAGTGGTTGGTATTCAGCGTGACGGACATATATATATATATATATATATATATATATATATATATAATATATATATATAATATATATATATATATATATATATATATATAATCAGACACTTCTTAATTTATAGGGGAGATTCCGTTACTTCAATCACTTGTTACTCCAAGTTAATCCAACCTTGCATAACCACAATATCACTCTTTATAAACAAAGGAAAGTGATTGTAAGTAATATATCTTGGACGTCTCAACTAAGGTAATTCCTGATAGAGAGATGTTTACATTATCGAAATATTGGTTCTTATATATGGTTGAACGTGTTTCAGTACTTTCTCTCTTAATATATTATAGGGTGTACACAAAATGCCTTTAATGGCGCGAGACTCGTTCCATAATTCTCCTAGAAGAGAGAAAAAAAAAGGTGAACATTGTAGGTGAAGAAGGGAGAGAGCTGGGGCGAAAATTTCGAAAATAG
The DNA here is from genome assembly GCF_036898095.1 of Palaemon carinicauda. Lineage (NCBI taxonomy): Eukaryota > Metazoa > Arthropoda > Malacostraca > Decapoda > Palaemonidae > Palaemon > Palaemon carinicauda. The sequence continues at coordinate 28,002,886 of NC_090764.1, forward strand.
AAGGTTATAGTTAACATTTCGAGGATGAAAGAAAATAATGAATTTTATGACTATGCGAATAAGTCTGGCGTATGTGATTTTGGAGCAATTTTGATAGAAATAATCGTCATAGTTTAAATGTTTGAATAAAAGTTATACATACAAGTTGAATCATTATTAAGTAACTTAGATATTGTTAATTTGTATATTTATCTGCGGCTCAAATAACATTAGCCAATGATTTCAAGTATAAAGAGTAATAGTGCTCTATTCAGATATTTTATAAACAATCGCTTAAAATATAAAAACACCTCATTTAATGGAATTCACACTCGGGTAAATATAAAAGTCAATTTATGCTTGAGAAACACATGAGGACAATAGACCAAGGGCTATAAATATTACTCTATTTTGCAATCGTTTCAGTTATTGCTTCTCTGAATTTAATATTTATAATCTTTATTGTCTAGCAAATAGTGCAGTGAGGTTTAGATTGATTTCCTTTTAAACTAGATTTTCTTTTAAGATATCGCTCCCCTCTGATGTTTATCGTTCTTGCATAATTGAATACAACTTCATCTATCTTATAATATACATACATACATACATATATATATATATATATATATATATATATATATATATATATATATATATGTATATATATATTTATATATATATATATGTATGTATATATATATACATATATATATATATATACATGTATGTATATATATGTATATATATATATATATATATATATATATATATATATATATATATATATACTGTATATCCTTCACCTTGAACGACAACCACTTGGAAAGCAAAATCTCCCACGAATCGCCCAAACTGCTGTGTGGTAGTTGGGAAGGAGAGAGGGGGGGTGGGGAGGATTTAATCTGTATGTGGGAGGGCATATCAGTATATGTGTGTGTGTGTATATATATATATATATATATATATATATATATATATATATATATATATATATGTATATATATATGTGTGTGTGTGTGTATTGATATATATATATATATATATATATATATATGTATATATATATTATATATATATAGATATATATGTACATATATATATGTGTGTGTATTTAGCTGTAATTTTAGACAGGTTGCATATACTAGTAAAGCTATAAAGCAGAAAGAAACAGGGAACCAAACAAGATCCCTGTTCCTCTTGCATGAACCCAAAAAAAGTTATGAAGCTGTTGAAAAGAAGAAGTTCAGACCTCTGGAAGCTACGAAATTAGAGCAGGATCATGATCTACCGAATCTGTCTGGTCCAGGTGTTCCAGACCATGATTGAATAAGATTTCAGAATTTTCGGAAAGAAACCAGAAATAAAATTCATAGCAATTAAAGAATGTACTAATAAATGCAAGATATCCGCGAGAGCTCAAGATTTACATGAGTAAGCCGAAAATAAATTAAGTTAATCAAATTTATATTACTTTTTTACGTCTACGAAACTTAGAAGTTTATAAATAGTTGGATTGATATTTTTTTCTATATTCTAATTATAGGATGGAGAGTCTGCGTTCTATCCAGTGTTGGAAAGTGCTTCTGATATTTTGATACACATTTTAAAGATAAAGTATTACAGGGATTTTTCTGAGAGAATGTCATGTTTTTAAATTTATGCACTTAATTACATACTGATATTATCCTTAAAGAAGATAGTTTGGCACTTGTAAACTTCTCTTAGGTACAACGAGTTATGTTATAGACAAACTTGTAGGTGATATGATTAGAGTCGTCTTCATTCAATAATAATGAATAAAAAAATCATATTTTTCTTTGAGCTTATAAACTTCATCAGCTATAATTATTCTTATTCACAGCGATTTTCTTAAACATAGTCCTAACAACCTATGTTAGCTATGAAGTGTCCAGAAACATTATTAATTCTAGATTATACCAAAAGAGAAAACATGATTGATGCGTACTTAATCGAAAGTCTATCTTTTGCTACAGATATTCACCCTCCTCTTGACTAAGATAGAGACTTTGAACTGAACACCGAGTGGTTAAGACTTTATCTGCATAACAATTATTACACAATGACCTTACACCAAACTTCATTGGGCATAAGTTCCACCATAGTTATTAATCAGATTCTATATCCAATTAGTCGATTTAGCATGTTAAATCTAAGGGATTTATCTTAGTGCCTAAAGAATATATCATACAGTATAATGCGTCGCAAAATTTAGTTTTTATTCACGCATCTTCCCATATTTATAAAAAAAAAAAAAAAAATTTTATTAGTGCTGCCTGTAACAGGTTGTTTATTTTGTCCTTGTTAAATTGCCGGTTAAGCATTTTCATATCCGCCTTTTCTTGGAATATTTGCCTTTGGCTTGAGAATTATAGAAGTGGTGGTTTTGACTGTCATAGCGAAAGATTTTTGTTCTTTGTTTTTGTTATAACTCAATGGAGAAGTTCCATGCTATGGCCACAAGCCTTGAATGCCTATAATTTTGAAATTAGGGCATTATTTTTATTCCACATACCATCAGCATATACGTCAGTGGAGAGAACAAAAAATTACAAGTTGGTTATTTTTTAGACAATTTATACCAATCGTTTTGCATGACTACGGGAAAATAAAAAGGGATATGTTAAAATGTCAGTTTCTAGTGTGGTAATTTTTTTCAATATGAAAAATTATTTTAAGTTATTGTTGAGGATTATCCATAAACCTAAGGGTATCGAAGAATACGTTGTTATTAGATAATTAAGAATGCCTGAAATCGATTTATAACATATCACAACGTTACTCATGTTGACTGAAAAATGTAGGTTCTACTATTCATTTTATGAAACAGCTGGAGAGAGAGAGAGAGAGAGAGAGAGAGAGAGAGAGAGAGAGAGAGAGATTGTGTTGGTATTATTTGATCTTTTTGTCAAAGTGCTTGAACGAGACTTCTTGAAAACTTTGTTGCCCCGAAGAAACAAAGGTCTCGGTTCGGTAAACTTTTTCGACCGGCTACTGAAGTGGCTGGTCATCTTGTACTTTTTTTTTTTCTTCTTTTTTTTTTTTTTTTTTTTTTTTTACTTTCTGCGTCTTTTATCTTTAGAGGGAAAGGGAAATTACATTTTCCGAGCCAAACAAGAAAGGAATGTTTCCGAGCACTAGCGTTGAACTTGTATTCTAGGATTGAGAGAGAGAGAGAGAGAGAGAGAGAGAGAGAGAGAGAGAGAGAGAGAGAGAGAGAGAGACTGAATTTTAAGGGAATGTTCCGGTTTGTTCTTGAAGCAGTATATTACCGTAATGAAGCGGTGGAAAATAGAAAAAATGCAAAATAAAACTAAAAATTGTAAGAAATGGAACCTAAAACCCGTAAAACAAATAGAAGTATTACTCATGCACACGAATATTTCTTCTTCAGTACATATTCTTGCATGCTGGAGCCATGCCTTTTCCAGAAACTATATTTTTGAAATATGTAAAGGGAAAATGAGTAAGAAAGTATTAAAATCTATAAATATAGTGGAGAAGGTTGGCTGGTAGCTTACTCTTACAAAGTAAACGCAAGTCTTCTTTTTCTGAATCAAAACAGCTCCCCCAGATTATTTTTTCATCAGAAAGATTAGTGCGATTAATTTATATATATTCTCTCTCTCTCTCTCTCTCTCTCTCTCTCTCTCTCTCTCTCTCTCTCTCTCTCTTTCTCTCTCGCTGCGCGGGGGGGGGGGGGGTATCTTCGCTTGAGGGAGTAATGAATCAAGTAACCGTAAAACAGGAATTCTAGCTTTTTTTTTTTTTTATAATCCCCGAAGTAATAAGAGATTATTATGATATTCTCTCTCATCTGATTTATTCAAGATGCATAATCGTAATCTGGAAAACTTTATCAAGAGTTATTGTGTTGCTGGTTATTTAGTTATGTTGAATTATAAAAGGACACATTTTTACTCGATTGAGTAGTTAGCGACTTTAATTTGAAAGGGTATAGATCCTACATATATAATTTTATTAAACATAACAAATAACGCCAACGAAAAACATAACCTTTCCTCTGGACGGAATGGATTGTAATACAGATTATTGATATAATCAGTACCTCAGATGGAAACATACATGTAAGCTGATTATGGTCTTAAAACCTCAATATATATATATATATATATATATATATATATATATATATATATATATATATGTATATATATATATATAAAATTTAATAAATAGCTATAAGAAATAGGAATTTTATTTCATAACTGTAAATGGAGATTAATGATAATTCTGTGCAATTTTTTTCTTATTTTACTTGAGTCGTTTGAAGGCGTAAATTAATTGTTATTGGAAGACTGGCGATATTTTATGTTTTTGTCAGTAGGATCATCAGTCAATCAAGTATTCCAAGTTAGAACGTCTTTATCGTTTGCAAGGTTATATCATTGGCCACTCAAGTATTTCGAGATCAAGTCTCTCTCAAATTAGGATTTTCAGGGACACAACCCTACAAGTTATTTGAGTTAGGGATGACGGTTTCAAGGTGTGCTTGGGCTTTCCCACTATAATATCAGCAGAATAAGCTTTGTTCAACTATATGTCAGTTGAGTGGAGAGAAAACTCTGGCGCTTATCATATGCAAGTTAATGTTTGGTATCAAGACAGTGGTATGTCCCTTGATTCTGCTGCTTATTGAATTACCTCATTTTGAAATTAATGTTTTATGTACAGTCATAAACATAAATATTATTCCATAAAATAAAGTAAATATAGTAAGACAATAATAATTTTATTTACCAGATTCCCATTGGTTTTATATCATTATATAACGACTAAAAAGAGAAACTTATTAAAGATTCGGTCCCGTGAACATGTAGTAAAAGGGGAAAATCTTTTGCATTTTAGGATCATATTCAAGATAAAATCCTCAACTTGAATCGAAGAACTAGTGGAAATGCCCTAATTTATCGAGACATAAATATAAGAGCTGCTTCTGACAGGTATCTGTTTATAATCTTGATTCTCTGTTGATACTGATTTATTTCAGCTATTTCAGACCTTGAGGTGGATATTTCCATCACTTTTTTTACAAAGAAATCCATGTGCTAAAATATGCTGAAATTAAGTTGCAAAGGGAAATCAGTTTAGTTGTTGACCAAGATTTTTATTACAAATATATTAATAAAGACTTTATAGTATGATATGTTCAATCATTTTTATGCGAATTTTTATATCTGATCACACTATAATTTTTACAAAGAAAAGAAAATCATGTTATATGTGTTGCTATGAAATGCATTGCGATATGCCAGATTATCCTTTATTCTCATACAATAATTTGCTGAGCTAATATTGATAAGAAAGGTAGTAACTTTTGTAAATCTATGCGAGCTAGGGCATCAATATCATAGTACTTATTTACACCGATTTTTATTGGCAGCGTTGATTCAGAAAAGGGCCACTAACTACAAAATATCACTACTTTTTAGACATAAGTAATGCTTATACTCCGAACAAAACACCAATGAAGTTGCTTCATAAGTAATCACTCATGTGTGTTTATGCTTATTTATGCCCACAAATCAATAAGCAAATTCGTGTTTACCATATATGATCACGTCAGAGGTTAACGTCTTTAGGATCTGTAAACAACTTGTTTGTGGAGTGCTGATTATCTCAGAACCATTTAATGTTAGAAAACACATTCAGGTTAGCGTATCTAACTTGAGCCTCGAGCAAGATCATTATGCTTATCTTTGATGTGTGTTGATATTATGTTCCAGAAATGTAGTTGTGGGTGTTCTTTCTTTACACATATCCTTAGGATATATGTATTTGAAATACATGTATTAGAACTTTTTTTCTGTGGTATAACGAATATGATGTAGAATAATAGAAATTCAAGTTGATTTCACATTCCAAATAGGATTGTAATGTTTAATGAGAGAGAGAGAGAGAGAGAGAGAGAGAGAGAGAGAGAGAGAGAGAGAGAGAGAGAGAGAGAGAGAGAGAGAGAGAGTCATATTTATTATAAGATTTTAGTGTTAACAAGTGAAATTACTTTGGTTCCTGGCCAATAGTGACGAAACTCATATTTAGAGAATTGCTTTAATCATTCGCGAAGAAATCGCGTATAAAAAAGAAACTTAAAAAAAAGCCTGTATTTCGCTCTCAGAATGATGGAATACAAAATGAGTGTTAAAAGGTTAAAGAAAGAGGAAGATTGACATTTTGTCGGTTGTTTCAATTTTCATTGTTTTTTTACCAACTAGAAAGAAAAAATCCAGCAATGCTAATTCATTTATCTTAACCTATCACGTTACGCAATAAGCTTAGAATTTAACATACCATGATTTTTTTTTCTATATTATTCCACTTTAATTTGTTAGTATCCGACTTCATTCAATTTGTCTTTTATAGTGGAATGTACTTGGTATATATCCGATCCCATATCAAAATAGCAAAATATTCAAATGAGTGCTGTTAAAAAATGGCCGTAAAATTCGGTAAATGCCTGGCAACATGTATTCCAGAATGTTTACCTTTTTGAAAACGGATATATTGACGTTAAGGAGTGATATTACGGTCGGTCACCAACCTGTAAAATATAATAACAAGTGGGGTAAACTTACGGGCCCCTGTAATTTACTGAAATACGTCTGAGAACTGTATATTTTTACGGAGAAATTCCGATTAAAATTACGAGTTTCTTAACAGTGTATATAATTTGTTAAGTTAAGGAAATGAAGATAGAAATAGGAGTGTGTCACTGCCTGCATATATTTATGAGCAGAATTTAATAAATTTGCCAATATCTCTGGAATTGAGTTTGTCGTATAATCACTCGTCACTTTCCTTGTTTAAAGAAGTGAGGTTGTGGTAATACTCTTTTATTGTAGAATAATTTAGTGATCATATAAGATTAAATTCTAACATAAGAGGATTTTTCTCTTAAGAACAAGCTTTTCATTCGTGTCGTATTAGACCTTGTCCAATCATACCTAATTTTATTACATTATTCAATTATTATTCATCACTTTAATCTGTGTCATAGAATTAACCATTGTTTATATTATGAGGTGGAGAGAATTATCAATATGTGGTATTAGAATTTTCTTTAAGTTACCACATGAGAGAGAATTGTTAGTATGAGTTTTCTTGTTATAGATTCAAATTATATTATATAAGCAAATGAATAAATACACGAAATCTAAGCTATATTTGTATTTACAGATCATTGGTTAATGGCATCATTTTGGGTAACCCATGGAAACACTTAAAAGTTCAAGGTAAGATTTTTTGTTTAATTTTACAAATAAGGTTTATTATCAGTGAGTACTATATAAGGAAAAATCTTATTTTGTCTGTTTTTATTAAATATCCATATTGTGATGGAAAATGTGAATGCTCGTACACACTTACATATATGAATATATATATATATATATATATATATATATATATATATATATATATATATATACATATACAGTATATATATATATATATATATATATATATAAATTATATATATATATATATATATATATATATATATATATATATATACTGTATATATGTCTATATATGTATGTATTTATTATGTATGTGTACTTATATACATGCATATATATATATGTGTATATGTATGTATAACATGTGTATATATATACACACACACACACACACACATATATATATATATATATATATATATATATATATATATATATGTATATAAATGTATGTATTTATGTATATTGTATATATTGCATATATATATATATTATATATACATATATACATATTATAAATACATATATACATATATATGTTTGTTTATATGTAGGTATACCATATATGTGTATATATATGCATATATACCATTTACGCATATATATATATATATATATATATATATATATATATATATATATATATGTGTGTGTGTGTGTATTTATGTATATTGTATAAATTGCATATATATGTATATAATTTAATGTGTATATATATACATACATATATATGTGTGTATATGTATATATATGTATATATATATATATATATATATATATATATATATATATATATATATATATATATATATATATATATATATATAAAAGGCTCATGACAAAAACAAGAAAGTTGCCAGTGCTCTATTCAGCCTTTAAATGCTTATTCGGATTACACCATATACCATAAACGTAAAAATCCTCTACAGTAATGGCAGTTCCCTTTATATTCCCAAAAGTTCACCTACAGAGCATGTTCAAACGCACTAACGTTTTGCTCGCACCTGTCCCCTTGGGATGAGAATTTCATGGTTTGTTATATCAGAGTTTGGGGGCTTTCAGTCAAAACTATATCCTGATTTTCTAGGAAATTTGAGCATCAAGATTTCATTAATGGATAATAACATGTGTATACATATATATCTATATATCTATATATATATATATATATATATATATATATATATATATATATATTATATATACACATACAAAAAACATGTGGAAAATGAAAATATAGAGTAAATCCTGACTAATTTCGTCGAACTTCCTGATGAGGAAGTAAGACGAAATTAGTTAGGATTCACACACACACACACACACACACACACACATATATATATATATATATATATATATATATATATATATATATATATATGTATGTATATATGTATGTATATATATATATATATATATATATATATATATATATATATATATATATGTATGTATAACACCTTGAATGTACTTTTATTTCTCATGCGTATATGAATTAGACGATAGAAAAACATTACAATACTGATTATACAGAACTCAACAGTATTACGTAACCTTCCCCATTTATATGGAAGACCCCCCCCCCCCCTCACAGTTTGCTCACGTAGTAGTTAAGTTGATTTGTATTTCAATTTCCGTCAACTCAGTTATCCAATGAAGTCGAACGAGTAAATGGATGCCCGATTGAAAAATGAAAATCTTTTTGAAGAGTCTTCCTTTGAGGAAGTTGTTTCATAGGTTTTGTTTGTTTGAAAGTATATTAATTTTAATTCATTGAAAATGTTTTAGTGTGCTTGTTCTTATTTGCAGAAGATATTATCAGTAACTTAATTTTACCTGTGTATACACTGAAATTCATAATAATAAAATTCTGGTCTTTCATGAAAGGAAAATAGAATATTGACTAGGCTTCATATTTCGATAATTTTGTGTGATCTTTTGGCTAAACCCTGGTTCAATGATGATTGTAGACTTGCTTACTTAGAGGAACAGGAGACATATCATTTTTGGAAAGGTAACAGATCAGTTTTGAATTAAAATAACTAAACTTTTTGTAATATTCAATACGACTTACTTAAACATAGAATACATCACTTTATAGCATCTTGATATCCAAATATACACAGTAACACATATATGTATAGATATATATACACATAAATGCAGTATATATATATATATATATATATATATATATATATATATAGAGAGAGAGAGAGAGAGAGAGAGAGAGAGAGAGAGAGAGAGAGAGAGAGATGTATACATATTTATATATAGATATGTATACATATATATAGATATATATACATATATATATATATATATATATATATATATATATATATATATATATATATATATATATATAAACACATAAATATAGTGTGTGTGTGTTTGTGTGTTTACTATTGCTGTCATGATTGCTGTTCGCCTTGAAGGTTGATGCCACTCACGTGTCTTGAAATCCCTAGTTCGCGATCCGAAAATCTAAATCCTCTCATATCTGGACGATGATCGAAGACGAGATTAGTTCAAATACCGAGAGTTATGACACCTGACATAGCAGCTGTTTCCATTTCTGTTTATTTAGAAACCAATAATGGTTCAGTAGCGTGATGGCTATGGGAATGTGGCCAAAATATAAATATGAATATAGATATGGATAAAACTGCAAGTTTAGAATTGGAAAAGTATTTAAGTACATTTTATGAAACCCTGCCGTTCTTCGTGGTTAATGATCTTCCGTAGATATTGATGAGAATGAGTAATGTTTGTTGAGAACTGTATTGTAACACCTATTTAGAAGTCCGGTCTAAATATTTTATAGAAACTTGCTTATGAATGAATAAATAAAATTATATTTCTAACTACCTACTATCTATTCACACACATACATACACACATACACTCACACACACACACATATATATATATATATATATATATATATATATATATATATATATATATATATATATATATATATATAAATATATATATTATATATATGTGTGTGTCTTATTAGAAAAGAGAATGTGATATGTCATTCAAAGAAAACATTTATTTTAGTGTTATTGTGAATAAACAAATGAATTGAAGTGTAAGATGGTACTTGCTTTGTTGTTTATTTCAATGTTGCCTAATTTTTAGTCAGTATCGTCAATGTGACGTATCGCTGAGACCAAGTGCAAACCTAACAACTATTAGGTGTTATTTATTATTGATAGATATAATTATGTTGTTAAGTAGATTTATGTATCCTTTGATACATTGATGGATAAAGGGTACCTGACACTTGCACGCATTCGTGGCACGCACTGGCACGCATTGATGCGCGAACTCGCGTGAACGAGCCGTGAAAATGTCGTGAACAGTGCGGGAACTCGCGTGCCAGAGCGTACCAATGCGTGCCATGCGTGCCCAGAACTTTGAAATGTTTAAAGTTTGTGGCACTCATTGGCACGCACTAAATGGCCGTGAAATAGTCGTGAACGATGCGCCAACTGGAGTGAACTGGAGTGAACAGTGCGGGAACTGGCGTAAACTGGAGTGAACGATGCGGGAAGTGGCGTGAACTTTATAATGAAGAGAAACAAAAAGGAAACGAAAAAATTAATGAAAAGGAAAGAAAAATAAACCTAATAAATTTTTATATTTGCTGTTTTAATGTGAAAAAAAAGGATATCTTATTTCAAACTATTTCTATAACTTTATAATGAAGAGAAACAAAAAGGAAACGAAAAAATTAATGAAAGGGAAAGAAAAATAAACCTAATAAATTTTTATATTTGCTGTTTGAATGTAAAAATAAAATGATGTCTTATTTCATGCACACACTTATTTTCCTCTATTACCAATCAAGACCCAAAACTTTTGTTTTAAATAAAAATAAACTGAAAAATAAACTCAAGAAATTTTTAAGTTTGCTGTTTGAATGTAAAAATAGAATGATGTTTTATTTCATCAACATACTTATTCTTCTTTATTACCTTAAAATGAAGAGCAAAACAAATTTTTTCTGTTTGCTGTTTTAATGTAAAAATAAAATGATTTCTTATTTCAACACACTTTTTTCTCTATTACCTTAAAATCAACAGCCTAAAAACTTTTCATGTTTGCTGCTTTTAATGTTAAAATAAAATGCTTTCTTAATACTTGTACATATTTTATGTCTGCTAGTTATATGTAAATCAAATGCTTTCTTATTGAAACAAAAATAAAGGGCAACAAAAAATACAAACGAAAAAGATACGTTCCTTCTCCTCAATGCAATGGTGTCTCTGACAGAAAGCATTGTTGTCTCTTCCGAAGCCAATCCAAGAATGTCCTCGCGTTGGAGAAGCCCCGTTTTTATATGGAGTGGCCAATTCGTGAACTGGCGTGAACGATGCGGAAACGATGCGGAATGATGAGCGAACTCGCGTGAACGTGTCGTGAACTTCTCGTGAACTAGGCGTGCCAATTCGTGCCATGGCGTGAACGATGCGCGAACTGGAGTGAACTGGTCGTGAAGAGTGCGGGAAAAACATCAATGCGTGCCAGTGCGTAGCAAAAATGCGCGCAAGTGTCAGGTAGGCTTAACGTATAAGGGAAATGTGTGATTTTCGCTTTGTTAAAACTGACATTCTAATTGTCTTGCCAACTAGCTAGTAAATATTTTTGAACAATGTATGCTCAGATATTTAACACGAAAACCAACTACCTATGTAATTTGAGCAAGAGATACCATGAAATATGTTGAAGAAGAAATTGGAATCTGTAAAGTTTTCATAGTGCCAAAATTCAATTTGGTAAATTCAAAAACTATATTCCTAAGCTATTTCGTTGTTGTGAATGATTACATCGTTAAATATTCAATTATTTTATAGCTTTATTCTTATTTTTATTTTCGTCTTGTCTTAATTTTTTTCTATTTTCTGTAGTTTGGATTATTGCATTGTATTTTTCATAGACAACAAGGTTGTCGTGGCCGATATGTTAACGTCCTTGACTGGTGAATGCCAGACTAGGGTTCGAATCCGGCTCAAACTAGGTAGTTCCTTTGGTTGCTGCAACCTCATCATCATTATAAGCAAATGATGGTAGGTTTGGGAAGCCGTTAGGTCTATATGCTGAGTCATCAGCAGCCATAACCTGGCCCTCCTTGGTCCTAGGTTAGGGGGAGAGGTGGCTTGGGCGCTGATCATATGTATACTGTATATGGTCAGTTTCTAGGGCATTGTCCTGCTTGATAGGGCAATGTCACTGGCCCTTGCCTCTGCCATTCATGAGCGGCTTTTAAACCTTTAAACAGCTACTTTTTCTTCTGATTGACTCCAATTAAATTTGGATTGGAAAGCTTTAACTGATTTTATATCCAATGCATTCACGGCTGCTATGATATACGAGTATAACTTTACATGAAACTTTTGATTTGATCAGTTATATACTATCATATTTATTGACATTACTAATACTACTATCACTACAGCTATCAACTATGCTGATAACAATAATAATGCTAACAACACTAAAAGGATGAATAGGATAACATTTGGTATTTTACACACATGCAATCGAATGAAATTTGATTATATCCTAAACTCGCATTACTAAATGTTCCACTCTCACTTTTCAAAGATTTTTCCTTTTTTACCTAATTTCAGTCCTGACTTTTCACCATAATTGTAAAGGTTGCCAGTTTCAAATGAGAACCATAAAACGCTTGATGAATGGATTAGGTTCGAGTTTAATGAGTTCGTAATAGAAAACGAGCAGAGTTTTAAGAAAAATTAATAAAGTAGCCAAACAGAACAATTAATCCGGTACAATCAGAGAAATGGCAACGTTGAATTTTAACCTTAAAAAATGTGCACTGACCAGTAAATGTTGTATTCTTATAGTTAAATGTTATTTGTACAGATAATATGTATGCAATACTTTTTGCACGCTAATGATGATAAAAAGTCCATAAAAGTTAGGGAATCAGAAATCAGTATTTTTTCGTAAAGAAAAGTTTCTTGTAAATCTAAGGGAGATTGATGTCTATTTATTGGCCTCATTTTTTTTTTTTTTATAAAAAAAAGGCAACACCTCGATTAGGAATGATTTTTAAGAAAATTACCAACTTATCTGCCTTTTTGCGGGTTCCTGAACAAACAACCTCAGCTTTCTTATAGAATTTTGCATACAATTTAAGAATATATTTATATTTGAATAAATGATAAATAAATAAATTGTATGTATATACATATACATACATATATATATGTATATATATATATAATCACATATATATATATATATATATATATATATATATATATACATATATATATATATATATATCTATATGTATATGTTTGTGTGTGTGTGTTTGTGTTTGTGTGTGTTTGTTGTAAGGAAGTGACCCCGGAGAACAATTAGTCCATAATCACTGCCACATTTATACTTGCTTTGATTCTTTACTACTCTATGCATCCTGATGAAGATCCTCACTTGATTATCTCATCAATCTTACTAATGGTCATCACATGTTTTTCCAAAGAACTATTTTATTCCTTCATTCTACTGAATTGAACTTTTATTTGTTTTTCAACCTTCCTTCAAACACAGCATGCTGTCTATGGGAGCCCTTACCCCGTATGTGAATTTGGAATCAACTGCAGATGTCTATAAACCATTTTCTATTTGTATATATATATATATATATATATATATATATACATATATATATATATATATATGTGTGTGTGTGTGTGTGTGTGTGTGTGTGTATGTGTGTGTATCCTTGGGCGCTGTTTTCATTTCATTTCTGTCTATTCAGTGCTAACGCATCTTTCCTCTCATAAGCACACTTGATCATGTATGGAAACCTAGTAGGTAAAACCTAACTGGTTCCAGAAAGCCTTTTGATATTCTTAATTGTCACTCAAGAAATAATGTACTGTACATGGAGTTCATCTATGTCAGATCCCCTTAGTGATTTATTATATTGAATTTTTACACCTATGTTATGGTATTTCCATGCATAAAATAAGTAAAAAAAAACTTATATTGATGAAGTAAATTAACATATATCTTCACTTGATATGTAGCAAGGAAAGCTGATGGAAAAAAGATAATAAGGAAAATATCAGGAAATCATCCTTTGTGGCGTCCTTTGCTGTCTCATAGTTTCTCCTATTGAAAAATATAAAATAGCAGTTTCATTCTTTTCCCTAAACAGAAATAAGTTTAAATATATTTAGAAATAAGGTTTGGAAAATAACATCGTCCAAATCATTTGCGTAAGTAAGTAACCATCAGTACAGTGTTATCTACAACGCAAATTATATAATCACCAATGACTTGGGAAGTGATATACATTCCTTATGTTGCTTGCAAACGCACTTAAATAACCAATATAAAGCACGCTAACACTCATACATTGAGAGAGAGAGAGAGAGAGAGAGAGAGAGAGAGAGAGAGAGAGAGAGAGAGAGAGAGAGAGAGAGAGAGAGAGAGATGCATTAGGAGTCCTGGAATAGAAAGTGAGTAAGGAAGTGCTAGTCATGAATATACAATTGGATAAAGGTAATTTTACATCAGGCACCAAAATGAATTAAGGTTGGCTATGGAGATGAACAGTCTGTAATGCTGCGCTCCATATTCATCTCTGCATTTTTGTTTTTGTTTGGACAGATAATTCTCATACGTTACTAAATTAATTTATCACGTTTACTAATGAAATATATGCGAGTGAAAACAGGTAACGAATATATTTCGACGGAATTCTTCTAGTTTATTCATCATATTCTCTCTTATGTAATATATGCTATTGGACTCAATTCTTAGTTATAAAAGTAAACTGGTAGTTTTCTTTAATAGCTAATCTGAGGCACGAATAGACTACTAATGTTTTTCAATTTATTTCTTAGGGTTTGATAATGCGTTTTCATAATTATGGATATAATTTTCCTAAAGTGGGATTGGCTTAATAAGAAAAAGCTAAACGTCAATTCTGCTTTTTTAATTTAGTTACAGGATCGAGGATAAACTCAAATGAAGAAAACGTCTAAAATAGTAGTTACCATACTTGTAACGAAGAGTTTTCTTTAAACCGATCTCATCAAAATGCATATTTCGTGCTCCAAAATACGAAATAAGTAATTATTTTACTAATCATATTAACATTCTCTACTCCAAATTCTGGTTTGCAGTTTGGCTTTCGCAAAGGCATTGGAACATGTGATGCCCTTCTTACAATTCCCAATGGTGCGCAGGAATCCCTTGATTGTAGTTAGGAAGTTTGTATGATTGGCCTTAAGTTTAATTGCTGCTTTTGACCGTGTTATTCATGATGCCCTTGTCATCAAACTCAAACTGATAGGATTATTTGGGTCTTTTCTTATCATATTTTTTTAAATATTTAAGTAATAGATTGCAAAGAGTAGTTGATGGCACCTTCAGCATTAAGCCCATTTTTATTTGTGCTGGTCTTTAATGTTTAAAATGAAGAGATCAGAAATGAAGAGTTGTGAGAATTGTTCTATGCAGATGATTTGGTTATTACTCCTGAAAATGAGGAAGACTTACAGAGAAAGGTTGTAATGTGGCAAGAGACTTTGGAGAAGGGTAGCTCGATGGCAAATATCGATAAGACTGAAGATCTAGTGAGGAAGGAAGGAATATATAGGATAGATAAACATGAAAGTAGAGCTTCTGTTATAAAACGGGTAGAACATTTTATATTCTTGGGATCTACTATAAGAGAGTAAGAAGGCTGAGAGGTTAAAGTTGAGAATAGGACAAATGCAGCCTAGGGGAAGTGGAGGGATGTAGCCTAGCAGGAGTGGTAGGTGATAAGAAAATGCCAAAGTTATAAGTCAAGATATAAACCACAGAAATAAGACCAGTGTCAATGTATAGATAAAAAAACTTTGGCTTTAAGACGAAAAGAGGAAGCAGAGCCCGAGGGAACGGAAATGAGAAGGCTGAGGGAGACTGTGGGAATATCACTACGTAAAAGATTGGGAACTAACAAGAATGGAAGGCGTAGAAAAATTTACAGAGGGGATAAGATTGTCATGACTGAGATGGTGCGAGCACGTATTGAGGATGGATGGTGGGGAGGGAGTGAGAAGGGCTTGAGAGGAACCTGTTAGAAGGGGAAGATCGAGAGGAAGGCAGAGAATTAGATGGTGATATAAGGTGGAGGATGATATGGAGTTTTAGTTGAAGAGGGTGCCTTTGATATCAGGCATTGGAGAGGTTGCAGCAGGTAACCGACCCCTTAATGTAGGGATAGCGGGGGAAAAGGAGGTAGTGACTATTGGAATTTACTACCTAAGTGTTCCTCAGGGTAGTGTTCTTGGCCCATTATATTTAATACTATATATGCATGATATGTGGTTTGGGCTAGAAAACAGAGTCGTTGCTTATGCAGATGATGCTACGCCTTTTGCATCAATTACATTTCCTGAATGTAGTCCTATGGTTGCTGAATCCTTTAATAGAGATCTAACTGGAATTAGTGCATGATAGAAATTATGGGGCATGGCGCTGTACATAAAAAAAAAAACCTCGGTATCATTGTAAATTGGTCAAGGACAGTGAGTCCTCAACATACAAATCTTTTTGATATTTTTTTGAAGTATACTCAACTCCTATAAAATCCTTGGCGTGATTATTTATTGCAAAATTACTTTTAAGGAACACATTCAGTTTATTATTTTTCTCTTGCTTGGTTCTGAGACTTCTTCGACACCATATTCTACATAACTGCGATAAATGCGTCTTTTTTTATTTTATCATGAGTCGGATATGCCAGTAAGATGAAATTACAACTTTAGTCTAGATTTCCACATCCTTTTCGTATTTTGATACATATCCAGTGCCTACTATGCGTTAGCTACCATGATTATTATTATAAATAATAATGATAATAATAATATAAATAATAAGGATAATATTATTGTTATTATTATTATTTTATTATTATTATTATTATTATTATTATTATTATTATTATTATTATTATTATTATTATTATTACTATAACTATTAATAAGGAAAC
>NC_090764.1:28022677-28040177 GCF_036898095.1 Palaemon carinicauda
TATTCAATCTTAAGAAATTTCATTTGCTCTGATCTGATGAGATCTGAATGGAGTTCTCTATAAAACGTAAGTTCATTTTACGACTCAGAGCTTTTATTTATTTTGACATTGTTTTTTTTATTGTAAGGCAGTTCTCTCAAGTCTTAGATGTACATGAAAATCTTTCTGAAATCGTCGTGAGGAAAAGGAATTGTACCAAACGCATTTTTTAATATAGCAACCAACTAAATTAATTTACTTCAGTTTAGAGTTTTCATCCTCAAAATGCATAGATTTATTTGCTATTTGATGGACTATTTTTAAAGTGTTTCTTGCCAGTTGCTTAGATAAATAAGTTATTCCCACCTCAAATGCACTGCAGCAGTATTAAATAAGTGTAGGTACTGTCAATCTAGACCTATTTCCAGTAACAAGCAATTTAGATTGAACAATTTTGTTATACTTTGACAAATCAGACAGAAGTAAAATTACCCCAAATCCTCAAACACCCATTGATTTTAAAATCAAACTGCAACTGTCCCTTCGATTACACAGTTATAAGTAAAAAAAAAAATGGGTAAATCTCTCTCTCTCTCTCTCTCTCTCTCTCTCTCTCTCTCTCTCTCTCTCTCTCTCTCTCTCTCTCTCTCGTTTTGTTTTCATAATTATTCTTGAATTGTTCATCTTTCAAGAGCCACAGAGCAATTATTATTATAAATAAAACTGTGGAAACGGATAAAGTATGTAGATGATATTTACTCTTTTATAAAGATACATCGAAAAAGATTACGAAAAATAAAACTGTCATCCATCTCAATAAAGATGTTCCTATTCCATCTCTTGAAATGTCATAATCAGGTGGATAATCTTTCTGAAATATAATTTTATTTGAAATTATCAATTAACATTGTTTCTTTTCAAGCGCTCTCCTTTGCAAATCAAAATTAACGACAGCCAATGTGCTCTCATTATAAAAATTTCCCTAACGGAAATTATTCTTTCTAAATGAGAAACAACCCCAAGATACATTTCTTATATGGAATAATTGGTCTATAGAGATCAGTAATGTTTCAGTATCGTATAATTTCTATTTGTCCATTTATCTACCAAAATTAGATATTAATTCTGTTATATATTAGGTGTTAAGTGAACAGTAATACCGCCCGACTGGTTACGGATATAAGATATTAATCACTGTTCGCAAGCAATTATCACTAATTAGCACACAGGATTGTCATATAAACCTAACTAATTGTAGACCGGGTGATTAAGACTCACGAATGAAATACAGGATTTAAAGATTTTCAGAGTTTTAGCCGTATTGAGAATTTTACGTTTTACATCTTTCCGTGTCATAATTGAGTAATCATCCTTAAATTAACCTTGCTAATTCTGGTAATTCAGTTGGAATTATCTAGGAGACCTGAAAATCCAGTTTAATGTTGATTTTCTTTCTAAAATATACTGTATAGTTCGTTATAAAGAGTTTCTTTTATAAGTGAACGTAGAGTTAAAATACTTTTCTGCTCCCTTAGACCTTTACAAAATTATAATGATACTTTGAAATGTGGGAATAAAGGGGGAACTAGTATAAACAAAGAGAGGTGAAAGAGTGAAAAGATATGTTAGAAGTAATATAAATTGAGATGAACCTAAAAGAAGAAATTTTAATTTCAAATAAAAAAGATAGAAATTAGATATCAAATTTGAAAATAACTTCATGTATTTTAAAACACAATATAAAAACTAGATAAACCTTCTATTTAAAATAAAGATGTTGCCTAAAATTAAGTTGATATATAAGCCTTTGGGATCATAATCAGAATAAAATCCAACCCTTGTGTAATTAAGCAAATACTTCTTTTTCTAAATTCAACAAAATAAGAATTAGATATTGAGTTTTTAGCAATGGTTAGAAGTATTGGAAGTGGAAAAGGAGTATGAAATAGTGTAAAGTTTGGAGAGATGATTTGAGGTAAACTCGAGGCTTTATCGAAATTCGAATCTGAAATGTGACCAACGTCTGGTTGGTGATTTATTTAATAATGATATTAGATATTTTATTGGGCGATGACGGGGAAAAGAAAGAAAATTTATTCTATTTTCTGATTAAAAGGAAATTGAATAGTATGTACCAAGCGTGAAATATATTTTTTCTTTTTTGAAACGTTTGTACATTTTATTCAGTTTCCATAACTTGCGCCATTTGAGTAGTGAATCGAACTGTATTTGGATGTAAACGGGCTTTTTGAAAACATGTAGCAGGTACTGTTGTACCAGAATTTTCAAGGGATTCATAAATACATTGTAAGCAAATCTATTCCTTTTAAACTTTTGTTAATATATATATATATATATATATATATATATATATATATATATATATATATATATATATATATATATATATATATATATATATACACACACACACACACATTTTTTTTAATTGTATTGTAACCCAAAGGTAACGAAGCATTGATATAAACTAGTATCCTTTGATTAGAGAATTACAAATCTGAAAAGTTTACACTCAGGATGAAGGAATGATAATAATACTTGTTTTCACATATGTGAGTAAATTGGTCATATTAATTGGCATTATTATTCCTACTTTTAAACTCTATAATGACGTCAAGATTGACGATCATTTTATGCATCAAGTCTTGGTTCAAGTAAGAGTCCTGGAATTGAAGCTATTCGTTTTCCCCAAAATATCTCTTATTCATTATCCAATGCAATTTTGATTTACCACATATAAAGGTGATATAGTTTTGATATACGGTGTTCCGAGAAAGCGTTTCAATAACTTGTAAGTTTGTCTCTGACAAAACATTTTATGCAAACTGACATAAAGTTCTGAATGTAAGAAGATAGTTTTCTGGCTGAACAATAGGATATAATTTCCTATACTGACTCGGAGGTATCTTGGTTTTCTCTGTTCAAGGAGATACAGTTCCCACGGAAAGCAATTCAAACATGTATTTGTCTCTTGCACAGTCCTCATATGCTTCCCAGGTTCCCTAGTGTAGTGTACAAGCGGGCAGTTAGGTGATAACTGAGAGACGAGGTGAATGCAACTAACTTTATTTCAACAGACAGCGAGGTTTTTATACAACAGTTTCAGTGGAAGAAGTTCTCAAAAATTCAAACAAGAAAACAGGCTCAAACCGGTTTTGTTGATAGAGAGGTGTAGAGGGTGCTGATTTGCCATTGGTTTTAGTTTTCCTTTGTCTGTACAATTGTGGCTTTTCATTATGATTTTTCTTCTCCCACGATAGAAAAATTTAGAAATCAATCAGAGAGAAAATTGTATTTCTTATTTTTTATTGAGAGTGAAATCAGATTATTTCGTCTACTACTAAAGAAACATCTTGGTTCCCTCAGTATAACGCATGTGATGTGAAAGCGATTTGACTATGAACTGCAGTTTTCACATGTTAATCTCTCTCTTTTTTTTATATCAATTCTTTGAGTCCTGCATGTGACACTTTGGTCAAAGTCTTTGTCCATTTTTCTACTGCTGATACCCCCTTTTAAAGGTTGTAGGTTGGCCAGAGCACTAACTACCTGCTGAGATGCTACTACTCGAGAGTTACGGGGTCCTTTGACTGGCCAGACAGTACAACATTGGATACTTTTCTCTGGTAGCGGTTAATTTTCCCTTTGCCTACACACACACACACCGAATAGTCTGGCTTATTCTTTACACATTCTCTTGTCCTCATACACCTGACAACACTGAGATTACCAAACAATTCCTCTTCACCCAAGGGGTTACTGCACTGTAATTGTTCTTTGGCCACTTTCCTCTTGGTAAGGGTAGAAGAGACTCTTTAGCTATGGTAAGTAACTCTTCTAGGAGAAGAACACTCCAAAATCAAACCATTGTCTTCTAATCTTGGGTAGTACCATAGCCTCTGTACCATGGTCTTCCACTGTCTTGGGTTAGAGTTCTCCTGTTTGAGGGTACAATCGGGCAGACTATTCTATCTTATTTCTCTTCTTCATGGTTTGTTAAAGTTTTTTAGTTTATATAGGAGATATTTATTTAATGTTACTGTTCTTAAAATATTTGTTTTTTTTTCCTTTCCTCGCTGAGCTATTTTCCCTGTTGGAGTCCCTGGGCTTATACCATCCTGCTTTTCCTACTAGGGTTGTAGCTTAGCAATTAATAACAATAATAATAATAATAATATACCTCAAGGTTGCTTTCCTGGCTCTTGTATACCACCACTGTTTTGTAAGTTGTTCCTCCTGCCAGGCAGCTTCGTAATCACACTTGAATTAAAAATTTCTGTATAGATTCTGCTAATATCAGCAAATAAAAAACTTTCGACCTGGGAAAGGTTCATTGACCTTTGATTATATATTTAAATTATAGTTCGTATTTTATGCTTATCCTATATTGTTCTATTAGTTATTTGTTGTGATAATGTAAACGGATGCACTTGCTTTATAAGGTTTCTAACTATAACTCAGAAAATGTTAGTCAAAGCGAAATGAAATCGTTAATAACACGGTGACAAAATAGCCATTGCACATTCAAATCGATAATATTTGGCATCTTTAGTGAAAACAAGAGAATTATTATTGTAGTTTTCGATAAGCTATATCAAGGATGTGCCAACTCGTTCTGTTTTTTCGATCGTTATCAGTTTTACAAATGTTATTGTACCAACATAATGTCCAATATTTGATGTAAAGGTAAGATATTTGAAAAGGACGACTTACATTTCAAACTATGTTCCTTCTTCACATTTTCAAGCAAAGGAAATTAAGTTGAACATTGTCCAACGTAAATTAATATAATACCGAAGAAATTGCATACATTGGATTAGTAGTAACAATGAATATTTTGGATTTTGAGTAGTGTGATGAAATTTAGCTGTTCGAAACAGCTCATAATAGGAATTGGATCAGAATATTCTTGTATTTATTCATTTTCTTGAAGCGGTTTCTAATGGCATATGTGTGGAGTTCCGTCAACCTTTATTTTAAAAGAGAAAATAGTCTGTCAGTAATAGTCTTAAAAATTATGAAATTGGCATAATCAAATTTGTTACCAACCCAGAGTCCTCTTGTTATTGTAGAATTATAGAAATTGGCATTCTTCAGTCAATGGGATATGTTGGAGACCTTGGATATTTATCATACCGGAAGCATTACAATTCTGAATTTCCTTTTAGAAGCAGTTGCAAATGACAGGCATTTAAACCGGTGTTTATCGCATCTCATTAGTAAACAAATCGAGGTTTCCGACAATCCCAGAAGGTGAAGCAATGCAGACTCAGAACCGATTACTCTCACACTTTGTCTCATGGGAGAGGAGTAAGCTTCCAGAATTTCGAAGTTAAGGAATATATGTTTAGTAATTTCTTGTATATAAATTATTTTTGAGGGGTAGTGAAATGGAAAATTGTAATTGGTCCCCTGGAAATCAGATTCTAACACGTCCTGAATGAATTTGAAGATTCCCTGTTTTTTTTCCTATTCTGAACATTTCATTCATCCAATACTCTTTCTTCTATTGACAACTTTTATAACTGATAAGCAACCTAAACATTTTTTTCTCCATCATCACAAGAAAATTATTATATATAATTTTATCATTAAATCATCTGCTAAAACAGTAAAATCTACCTTCGTAAAAAAGCAAAACTTTACATGATAATGAATATTGTTTTCATGATAATCTCTTCCCCTTTTCAGTATTTTCAAAGCTGAATTGGAGATGAGCAATTCATGAAATATATTGAAATCTTTGAACCAGTAGTAACTGTTATTATAAAGGCTAGAATTCAATATTAGACTGATCATTTATCACAAAACAGTAAATGTAACAACTGATACCCTTTAAAAGATATTTTTTTTTTAATTAATTTTTTATCCGTGCCATACGAAATGTGTTCAATGCAAACGGCCAATACTTATGATTCGGAAATTGAATAAATCATATATAATGGCAATGCATGTTGTAGAGCACCCTTGTCGGTAACGTATATCTGAAAAGTTTTTTTATTCCTATAAATAACTTTTAAGATATAAGTTAACTAAAAGGTCGCTGGAAGAATTATTTTTGAGTTTTAGTCGAAGTGAAATCCAGATTTTATTAAAAAAGAAAAATAATAGTAATAATAATAATAATATAAATTGCTTATAGCCAGAATACGTAATGGTTATCATTTTCATAGCTTTGTTCTTGAAGGAAAATAGATTATCTTTCCAATGATTGGGTATAAATGACGAAAACAAATAATTACTTTTATGGCTTTGGAGTCTGGAACACGCATAGATCATTGATCTTATAATGCTTGTGGCTAGAAGGCCTGAGTTCTAAGGCTTATATTCTTTTATAATTCTGTGTTCAGAAGTGGGGGAAGTTAATGTCTTTCAACTGTGAAGGGCAAGAAACAATTAGATTATCGGTGAATAAAGCCTGTTACCAAGCAAAAGAAATATATAAAAAATAGATACAATAAAATGAATTTTCAATGCCAATTAAAATTACTGGAATATTAATGCAATAATCTACTACGCACCAGAAAGGTTAGCTTTTATCCCTTGCAAAAACTAGTAACAGATTGCAGTCCCAAATAACAGTTAATGGCTCTCATTAAGTCCTTATTGCAAAGTACATCTCGATTCATAAAATGCATATCTAAATTTACCAGAAGAACAAGTAGAACCGTTTTCAATATGCCATTGCTTCAAAACATGTCTCCCAACCTCAGTTTGTTGTCTACGATTTCATGAAATTCTATTTTCTTCCCATATTTTGAGTTCAATATATCACCAGCTTTTCCACATTCAAACAATGTTAGAAAGCTCAGGCAGTCCTGGACTTCGTAGAATTGTTTAACAAAGTATTAGAATTGTTTTTGCATGTCACAAATAATGTACCAATTAACGAAAATTGCAAAACTCATCCACCAGGGTAGCAATTTATAAAACTAGGAATAGTTCAGTCAATTGAGAAAAAAAATGTATGGAACATTGTACTAGTAAAAAATAAAACAAAAGCTTCTGGGAATAGTTACTTCAAGAAGAATGGAGATATGCAATCAAGGATTTAAGAGGACTTACCTTTAGGT
Organism: Palaemon carinicauda; assembly: GCF_036898095.1. Lineage (NCBI taxonomy): Eukaryota > Metazoa > Arthropoda > Malacostraca > Decapoda > Palaemonidae > Palaemon > Palaemon carinicauda. The sequence goes on from NC_090764.1 coordinate 28,029,751, forward strand.
GAAATTTAAATATCTTAAATTAAGACAAACTGGAGATGTTAACAGTTAACTATATACAGCTGCAACAAGAAGTCTTTTAGATATGACATAAATTATGACGTATTTCTTCAGGTTAGGGAAACTGCATTCAGGAGCATACTCTAGTGTCATATTTGGCTCTAATTACGCAGATGGAATTATAAGCAGTAACAAAGACCATTTGCCTAGAAAATCTTGAACACCGAATTAAAAAAAAATCATTATTCCAGCTTTCGCGAAAACTCAAGATCACCTAAGAGATGTTTTTTTTTTTTTCTATTTTCGTATAAAACGTTTTGAAAAACGTTAGTAGTCTCCCATTGCATTATGTAACTAAGCTATGAATGTTCCATAAAATAGGGATACAGTTTGGTAGGTACACATCATCACCGCAGGCAAGGGGCAGATAATGACTTGAAGTCGACAGATAATGATAGTGAGAAAAACGGTGGTGCCTTGAGGAAGAATCATGTCTAAATTTTTTTTTCTTTTTTTTTGCGCTTCACAATTGCTGATAATTCCTGTAGCATCTAATTTATGAAAGAAATATAATTCAATTCATGTTTCTCTTATTTTCGAAATTGGAAGAATTTCTTAACATGTACACGATTTGGTTTTTTATATTTTGTAATAGCGTTTGTCTTTATAGTGCCTAACACTACATACAAAATTAATCTCTCTCTCTCTCTCTCTCTCTCTCTCTCTCTCTCTCTCTCTCTCTCTCTCTCTCTTTGTCTGTGTTGTGTTTGTGTTTATATATATATGTATATATATATATATATATATATATATATATATATATATATATATATATATATATATATATATATATATATATATATGTATGAAATAATTGCAGACTTTCCAGTAATATTTTGAAGATATTCGATGGTGTTGAAGAATATATATTAAAAAAAATTACATGAGTTCAAAGAATAGTTATAAGATGGCTAACAAGAACATATCTCTTTGTTATTGACATAGTGAATTGACCTTTAGCGTTTTTTAATTTTATTTTTCTGTTATATACCACCGAAACTGTCACTTTAACAGCTTTACTCAGGTTTTTAATGGATATGCTTTTAACAATATCATGTTGGTATTCATACGGTTATTGTTATATGAAATATATATTCCCTCAAGAACGCCAGCGAACCCTAATATGCTGTTGAGCCACTATTGACATAAATATTAGCCATGAAACAGCAATAAAAAGAAATTAAAATGTGGTTAGTGCTCTTCTATAATAAAGAGATTGAAATTAGGATTTGAGAGTATAACGAGTTTGGAACAGTTCACCTGCTTTTTATAGAGTGTGTCATCAGTTGAGTAATAACATTTCAGAAATATTCTCTCATCTGTAAATAGTAAACAGAATACATTGTGAGGTAATTGATAAGCTTACGTGCGGATGCGAGCCATCTCTCTCTCTCTCTCTCTCTCTCTCTCTCTCTCTCTCTCTCTCTCTCTCTCTCTCTCTCTCTCTCTCTCTCTCTCAAATAAATTTACAGCTTAATGAGGATGCCCTTCGTCCTAAGGCCGACGTTAGTTCAAGGACCTGTTCCTATTGGGCACCTATATGCCTATATGACATAAATTTGGAGCAATATAATGTCATTGCGTATATGGAATGAAAATAAATATATCTGAGACTAAGGTAATGGGGATGTTTAAGTCTTTAGCTATTGTATTAGATATTTCCAATGAGTCCTCATTAAAGGTTAAAAAACCATTTCCATGAATAAAACTCAACAAACAGCTATATTTGCAGCTATCCTTATTCATGTCAATGCTACAAAAGTTATTACCTAAACTATCATCATGCATTTTCTGCATTCTCTCAGAGTTACCTTCTTCTTCTTCTTTTTTTTTTTTTTTTTTTTTTTTTTTCATTACTTTACATACACTGCTCAAACAATTCATATAAACTTTTCTTTCATTCTCATTCAAATTATTCAGTTCCCTTTTACAAAAGTGTATGTTCATCAATTTCATTTTGCATTTGTAATGAGGTTGTCATAGATATTATTTTGTAGCTAATATGTTTTTTTGATACCCTTCTACTTCCCATGCTTTGCCTATTCTGCAAAACTTCTTTCTCTCATTCTACCACCAGCCAGTACATTTACAAGAAATTACTTGTATGTATTAGATGCTTCTAATCTAACAATCAGATTGGTTTTCATTTTACCATATTTGGAATTTCCCTTAAATCTTATAACCATCTTCTTGCTCAGATTTGAATTCAACATGCTCTTACAAATATGTTTAAAAGCGTTCTTTGTTTCTCTTTAATATCCTTCAATTATCAGTTTAATCTACGAACATCAATTACTCCAAACTCCTTTCACAATTTATTTTTTACTCCACAACTTTTCACCTATATTACGTGTCTCGTCGTTGATATTTTTTGCATCCGTAGATCAATATGAACAATGAATAAAAATGAAATTGATATATCATATCTTTATCTTGATCACACTTTTACACCAAAGTCATCCCCATAAATATAATTCAATGCATGATTTAATTTCACCATACGCATTTTGAATATCTTTCAGCAAATTTCCTTGTATACCGTATTGTCTGCAGTGCCCTTTGAAATTCTTTATTATGAGTTCAATAATAGTTTTTATTTTTATCTTTTGGTGAAGGGATTCGTTATACAATTGTTTCCCAATGCTTTTAAAACTTACTCCATTACTCTGTTGTAACACAAACACTTGACTTTCACTTTCTTTATTCTGAATATAAACTCTTATTGTCTTTCGTTTATCAATACTGTATCATTTGAAATCCCATCATGTACTTTCTCTAGTAGAGTATAATATTAAGCCATTGAAATGTCATGTAAAGCTGCTCCTTGTGCCAAATATAATTGAAATTCAACTTGTATGAAAAAAAATCTACTGGGTGCACACAAATGTCACGACTGGAAAGGCAGAGGATAAAATGGAAGGCTATTCAAATTGACTGACTAGTGACGACCTTTGCTATATCCCCCTTAACAGGTTAGAGAGATATTATATTAAAAGATCACTCAGAAAAACCAATGAATTTTGAATTCCATCAACCAACTCGAAAATAAAACGTTCATTGTCACTGGAGCTGAAGTGTAAAACGTATTTGGAAAATGGTGGGAGCGAAAATGCTGACAATATCAATGTCATTTTAAAACCCAGCTCTATATAGCGGCAATGTAGTTTTTTATTTAGATTTTCTGATCTAGATAGCTGGCTCTCCACAGACAAAACATATCCGAAGCAAATCGACTGGACAATGAGAGTTTCTAGCGAGTATAAGATTACAAAGATCTATATAATAAGCTTTTCTAAAGATTTCTCGAAGAATGAGGTGCGATGACCACAATTGCACGTACAATTTGAATTTAGAATCTCTCTCTCTCTCTCTCTCTCTCTCTCTCTCTCTCTCTCTCTCTCTCTGTATTTATATATATATATATATATATATATATATATATATATATACAGTATATATATATATATATATATATATATATATATGTATATATATATATATATAACGGATTTTGAGCGAAGCGAAAAATCTATTTTTGGGTGAGATGGCCATGTCGTCCTGATGGAAGTTCCTATAGGGTAGCTTCCTAGGGTATATTACAACTACGGCGATATTCCCAGAGAATTTACCTTAAGGTACCAGAATTCTAACTCCTGGAGCGAGTATCCCTCGTGAAAGGGATATCGCGACATATCAGAGGACGTATTCTAGACACGTCACATGGCAATCTACATCCTGGACAGAGATTTCGTCTCGTAGGAGGTGATTGACGAGATACGAATTCGGGAAAGAAAAAGGGGGAGCCGCTCCCAAGGCTTCCCTATCCCCCGATTCGTATGCGTGCCTGGCGCCAATCCTGGCGCCATCTGTATTCCTTGTAGCGTACACGAGGTGCTACAGATACTGTATGTAGGGAGGGGTCCTACAGCCCTTTCTTAGAAAGGCAAGGGCGGGTCCATCAGGACGACATGGCCATCTCACCCAAAAATAGATTTTTCGCTTCGCTCAAAATCCGTTTTTTGGGCTCAAGCCATGTCGTCCTGATGGAAGTGTACCAGAGCATTACTGTATCTGTGGATTCTCAGAACGTGCCGTACTCCCCGGAGGTAATTTTCTTTCCCGGTCGACTAGACCTAGAGACCTAAGATGTTACCGTTATACATCTTTTCAACTAACTATAAACTATGTTAGAGCTTCCTGCCCCCTACAGGGAAGAGTCCTACTAGACTCTGGAAAAGTCTCGAAGAGTACATATATCTATGTATGAATACCAGGCAAGCTAATATAGTGGTCTCGCCCTATATTAAGTAAAGCATAGTTTGTAAAGGACCACTGCGTCAATATGAAATATCGACCAGTTTTCCGCACAATGCTTGTATTGGACAAAGGTTTTATATCCGCATAGGAGGAAAACCAATGCAACATAGCTTGCATAAAGGAACAATTCTATTAGAATTATCCCAGATAAGGTACATAGAATGAATGCTCAATTATACCAATAAATTGACACAGGTGAAGGAGACGCAAGGTACTCAAGAACCAGATTATTGACAGGCAATAAATAGACAGGTTAACCACAATTATATATATATATATATATATATATATATATATATATATATATATATATATATAAGAAGAGGATAACCTAAAACTTTAAGCATAAGTATGATAGTAAACAGAGCTTGTTTGTCTGAAAGAAAAAACATTAGATGCCACTTTCAAGATACCGAGGTATCAAAGTCATAAAAGCCTGTATTACAAATCAATGACATTAGCGTTAGAAACGCTCGGCACACATGTCTGCACTTATGCTAGGTTCACCTTCGGAAATGGAACAGTCTGGATGGGCAACACAGTGCCCTCACTTAGTTTGTAGTACAGTATGTAACTACACACTCACCCTGGAATTAATCGTCCCAATTAAGACCACTGTTCCTCGCAGAGTTAAACAGTAGGGTTAACACCGCGACCCACTGCTACCACAGATCTCTTTTAGTTCCTCTACTTGCTTCGCATAGTGGCGAAAGAACACTCTGGAAGACTTCCAGCCAGTGTATGAACTGAGATGTTCAAAATCCATACAATTAAAGAAATTTAAGAATGAGGCAACTTTCCTCGGATCGTGACCTGCGGGTGTATTGTCAGGATCCGCTCTGCGAATAAAATATGTGATTTTCGCTCTGAGTTGATTCAGAGATAAATTTGAGCCTGATGTTTCTCCCCTGAATAGTTGACCACCCTTGAAGTCTGAAGTTCTATGAAGATAGACCTTTAGGCATTCTACTGGACATAGAGATGCATCTTCTTTCAGAGGGCAGATTCTCCAGGGACCCCACCTGTTGGTGGGTAACTCATTCTTGGCGAGAAACGTAGGATCCGGAAACAGGTTCAGTTCTTCCCCATCCAGGAACTGAACACGACCTGCCTCTCTCGAGAGGCTACAATCTCACTAACCCTGGCCCCGGACGCGAGTGCAAAATAGGAAAATAACTTTTTGTGTCAAATCCTTTAACGCACACTCTTCATTGCTCAACAGAGAAGCGAAATGAAGAACTTGTTTAAAGACCATGAAATGGGCTTTGGAGGTGCTGAAGGTCTGAGCCTAGCACAGGCTTTCGGGACTTTATTAAAGATCTCGTTACCTAGGTCGACCTGGAAGGCATATAGAATGGGTCTTGTCAAAGCAGACTTACACGCTGAAATCGTGTTCGCTGCCAACCCTTGACCATGGAGGTGGGGAAAAAAGATAAGCAGAAGTCTGTCAAGATCTCCTGCGGAATCTTCGCCTTGACAAAAGGCCACCCATTTTCTCCAAGATGACTCATATTGCCTTCTAGTAGATTTGCACTTATATTTCTCAAGGAAGTCTATACTGGCTTTCGAAATCCCGAAACGCTTTCTCACCGCTAGGGAGAGAAAATCATGAACTGCAGGGTCCGGGTTTTCTGTAATGAAGCGCAGACAGTTGACTTCTGGACTCGCCGGGTCAGAACTGGATCTGGTAGTGGTACAAACTTCAGCTACAGTTCCAATGCCAGGAGGAACCACACGCTGTTCGGCCACTTGTGGGCCACTATTGCCACTACCCTTTGAAGGATCTCAGTTTGTTGAGGACCCTCAACAGAAGGTTGTGAGGAGGGAACAGATAAATCTTGGACCATCTGTTCCAGTCGAGGGACATCGCGTCCACTGCTTCCGCTAAGGGGTCCTCGTACGGGGCACGTACAGGGGCAACTTCTTGTTGTCTTTCGTCGCAAAGAGGTCTATCTGCAGTTCTGGGACTGATTCAGAATGAAGGAGAATGATCCTGCGTCTAAGGACCATTCCGACTCTATCGGTGTGAACCTGGATAGAGCGTCCGCTGTCACATTGCGGACTCCTTGAAGGTGAACTGCCGACAGGTACCACTTCTTCTTTTCCGCCAATCGGAAGACGGCCAACATCACCTGGTTGAGAGGTGGTGACCTCGATCCTTGTCGATTCAAGTATCTCACAACTACCTCGCTGTCTATCACCACTTTATGTGGAACGAATGACGCGGGGAGACTTTCTTTAAGGTAAGGAGCACTGCCCTAGCTTCTAGAAAGTTTTATGAGAAAGGTCTTGAATAGCCTGGACCAAGTCCCCTGGACTTTTTTCCGATGAGAGTGACCTCCCCATCCCTCCTTCGAGGCGTCTGAGTGAATCGTCACCGACGGGGGAGGTGGCTGAAGAAGAACCTGACTTCTTTAGATGTCTGACTTGGGACCAAGGCCTGAGAAGAGTACTTAGCCGAAGCGGCTGGTCTTCTCAGATCTCTTCACGCGTTTGATGCATAACTTCTCCAAACTCCGATTGCATCCTTTAGCTGTGCTCTTAGCACTGGGTCTGTCACCGAAGCAAACTGGAGAGAGCGCAGTACTCTCTCCTGCTCGTGTCTTGATATCCTTTCGGAATCTTGAAGTCTCTTGACAGAACCCGCTATCTCCTTCCTTTTCTTCGCCGGGGTGGAGAAACGGTGTGACAAAAGGTCCCAGTGGATCTTAGCCACTGGAACTTTTGAGATGGAGAAAGTCGAGACTTTTTCTGTTGATCTTGAAGCCTAGGTACTCTAGGAACTGGATCATTTGACTGGAAGCTTGCAAGCATTCTGTCTCGGATGCTGCCCACACCAACCAGTCGTCCAGGTAGGCTACTACCTGAATTCCCTTTAGGCGAAATTGTTTGAGAGCTACGCTCGCAAGCTTCGTAAAAATCCTTGGGGCTATGTTTAGCCCGAATGGCATGGCTCCGAAGGCGTATAGTCTTCGTTGTAGCCTGAACCTTAGGTAGGGGGAGAGTCGATGGCTAATTGGAATGTGCCAGTATGCGTCTGACAAGTCTATAGAGACGGAATATGCCCTCTTGGGCAGTAAGGTCCTTATGTGTTGCAGTGTTAGCATTTTGAATTTGCAATTCACTATGAACTTGTTAAGTGGCGACAAGTCCAGAATGACTCTGAGCTTTTCCGAGTCTTTCTTGGGAACACAAAACAGCCTCCCTTAGAAATTGATGGGCTTCACCCTTTTTCTCCAACAGTTCTTGAACGTACTCCTCCATAACGGGGGTGGAGTGTTGGAAAAACCGAAGGTACGGGGGTGGAGTGCTGTACCAGCTCCCGCCCAGTCCATTCTTGAGTAGGCTGTGGGCCCAGGGATCGAAGGTCCACCGATCCCGAAATTTCAGAAGTCTCCCTCCTACTGGTATCACCTCACTTGGACTGCCGTCCTGAGGTCTTGCCTTCCTGACCACGACCACCCCTGAATCCCCTTCCCCTTGAGGGGCGTCTAGATGAGCCTCTGGCTGCTCCTCTAGGCTTTGCTCGAAAGGAAGTAGACTGCCCTTCGAACGCTGGGGTGAATGCCGTGGACTGTGTCGACACGGCCTGGGGTACCCACTGAAAGGTGGTCGGGGTTTGTGCCACGATCTGGGGCACTGGGGGCAATGGCAATTGCAGTTGCTGTTGCTGTCTAAGAGGCTTGGCTGGCCGAGACGGTAGCCTAGTCCTCATAGTCTTCCTCTTTGGTTGAGGACCCTCATCCGGGGAAGACTTTCTTTTGATAGCCAGGCCCCACTTCTGGAGAAGGTTTCTATTCTCCAAGGCGGCTTCATCAACAACTTCTTTGACCAAGTCGGTAGGGAAAAAGGTCTTTTCCCCAAATGTTGGAGGAGATTAGTTTCTTTAGCTCGTGCCTCACCGTAGCCGAGGTAAACACGAACTCCCTACAAGCTCTCCTTGCCTTGACGAAGCCATAAAGGTCCTTCGTCACTGTGGCCAGATGAGGCTTGGCCACTACCATGAACATTTCATGGACCTTGGGGTCACTTGCCATCGTCTCGAGAGTAGTCTGAAGAGACATTGAGGCAGTCAGTCTTTCTTTTGTATCGAACTCACTTCGCAAAAGAAAGTCAGACAGCTTAGGGAGGTCCTTGCCGAACTGACGTCCGGCAATATCAGCCTCCAACTTTCCCACTGAGAACGTAAGATGGACGTCATTCCAGTCTTTGTGGTCCATAGGCAGGGCCAGCGACAAGGGTTTACACTCCTCTAGGGAGGGGCAAGACTTGCCGGCCTCGATTGCTTTTAGTACAGCCAGAAACCCTTTCTGTAAAAGGGGGAATGCTCTAGTAGGCGAGGACACAAAGGAAGGGAGCTTCCTATTCAATACAGCTACCTTTGAGTTAGAGAAGCCCCTCTCTTTCATCGAGGATGAAAGTAGAGCTTGAGCCTTAGCATGGTCCATCACTATGACCTCCTTCGGCTCTGTCTCCTCCTTTGAAGCTGGTTCCCTCCTCAGCCGGACATAACAGTCCGGATATGATGCCTTGCTGGGCCAGAATTCCACCCTCCAGGGGAACTGAGCCCAGCTTATCCGAGATGACGATCTTTCCAGTCGTCATCGGCATGTGCTCAGCATACCTCCATGGGTTAGCATCTGAGCACAAGGGAAGGTCTTTCACATTGAGCTTTTTCTGGGGCCCATGTGATTCTGCAAGGCACTGCATTCGCAGTTCCATTGCAGCCGCCTTCTCCTGATTCTCCTTCTGCATTTGTTGGATCATTCCAACAATAGAAGAGAGGGCCTGTCCCAGCTCTACTGGGAGACCGGCCGATGTAGAGGGGCTTGAACTTCATCCAGGGCTTCTGCCAGGAGGTCTTCCTCCTGACACCCGTCCACATCAGACATCCTGTCAGTTAGCTGGATGTCTTGCATCGCGACCGCGGCTTCAGCATCCACCTGGATCTGAACTTAGGGGATCTCCTCTTGAGGCTGGGGAATCACTGCATCAGCTGATGCCTTAGGGAAAGGATACGCCCTCATCTTCTCACTTGGAAGATAAGGGCCAGAAGTGTTCTTTTGGAAGCCCCTTACCCAGGTACGAAGCTTCTTCCTAGCTATTTAATGTCTCATTAATCAGGTTAGTGCACACAGTACATACCTGAGGGTCCCAATACCGGAGATCATCCTTGGAGACAGCGTATGCTGCGTGTCTCCTACAAAACTCATGTCCGCAGAGGTTCTTGCTGCTGACATTGCAGAAAGCACTTCCCCACTTCGGAGTGTCCTTCTGTAAAGAGAAGAAATTTCCATGAGTATCAAGTGAACTATGTATCACTGGATATGCATAGTATAGCATAACAATTCAGAAAGGAAAGACACACACTTGTGTTTCCCTCACAACCCATTGTTGCAGCCTTCCAGATAATAAAATCAAAATGGTTTATCTCTTCTAGAGTAACCAATGCAAGGTTTCCAGAGGAAACAGGTGGAGCTCACACCTAAGCAATGATTTTAAAATCCGGGATAATAGACAGGGAAGAACTCAGCTTCCTATCTGAGGGCAACAGCAAAGGGATGTGCAAGAAAACACAATAGTGTTAGAAGATACAGTGCTGTACCAAAACCTTTACTATAGTTTTCTTCTTACTGTATATGCTATACAGAAGAATACTAGTACAGTATAGGGGGATGTGTGCCGGCCTGCCTTTTCCGGCCGGCACACACCACAACTAGCTTTAAAGTATACTACTTAACAGCTATAGGGCGGCAGCACTCTGGTTCAAATGCCTGTGCCGGTCGGCAGCAACTGCCGGCCGGTAACAGCCAGTGTTGGCCGGCAATGGCTGCCGGCCAGCAACTACACAAGGTAGTACCCAGCTGCCGGCCACACTCTTGGTGACCGGCAGACAAGGACTGACATAAGCCGGCCGGCAAAGGTACAAGACCGATGCCAGTCGGCAGCAAAAGAACCAGAGGACTACACCTGCCCGGCTGCCGGCCTCATAGGCCGGCAGCCGGGACAGGTACAGCACTAGAAGAAAAATAGAATGGATGCCGGGATAAGAG
>NC_090764.1:28045177-28075177 GCF_036898095.1 Palaemon carinicauda
TTTCGTTTCATACTTCAATGTAAATAGGTATTAGGGCAAATTTACTTTGAAAAAGTATTTCTTTGTAACCATCCCATGACAGAAAAAGGTTTGTAATATTAATTAAAAAAGGAGATGGTTTGAAATCTTTCCTGAAGAATGTTGAATTGCCAACATCTCATAAAAAAAGGTTATAGACGATACCATCATGTGATACATTTGATCCTAGTTTATCAAAGGATCTCTAACGCTTTTGATGCCATTTTCCGGACCTACTCTCTTACATCTGTTGTTATGACGTCCTTCATAAGGTTAAATATGTAGGGAGTAAGAGTTGATCCCTAGTGTAGGCAAGGTTAAATGCATCTAACCTTCATGAGTGTAGGCCGACCCTCAACTCTAACTTTTGTGAAGTTCAAACAGAACTTCTTTCTTGCATGGTTTCCTCTACCTACATATTCTATGCCGCTCTTAACATGATTTCAGATAAACCCTTCAGTCTCTTAAATCACCATACGCATTAACGTAGTACTCGATCATATGATTTTTTTTTTCTGGATCAATGTGTGTGTATATTTATACATACACACACATATATATATATATATATATATATATATATATATATATATATATATATATATATACTTATATATATATATATATATATATATATATATATATATACTTATATATATATATGTATGTATGTATATATACATATATATATACATGCATATATATGTATATATACTGTATATGTATATATATATATATATGTATATATACATATATATATATATATATATATATATATATATATATATATATATATAGTTTAGATCTTAAGTATTTATAGATATAAGCGTATACAAACTGTGTGAAAACTTTGAAATGTTAAAAAGGCTTGTACTTATTGCAATTACGTACAGGCACAAATATATATATGTATATATATAGATTATATATATAGGTATGTATATATATATATATATATATATATATATATATATATATATATATATATATATATATATATATATTATGTGTGTGTTTGTACGCCATAACATTAGTACGATGTAAACCACAAATATTAATTGACACTCAGAGTATTATATAGAAACGGCAAATAAAGGCTATGGAAAGTAATAATAGAGGGGCATAAGACGAAAATCCGTAGAGGAAAAGGAAAAATTGTCTGGCTAGAGAGAAGAAGAGGTAGTAAGAGGTTACCCTATGGCGTTATAAGACGTCTATTGCCCCCTAATTGTTACCGTGTGATGAGACCCAAGGGCACTGAAAGGGGTTTTATGGCCGAGTCCCCTTTGGATAGTTAGCTGAAAAATATATTTCATCTGGGTCCGTCTGAATGATTCCCCCCCCCCCCCCCCCCCGCAAAAAAAAAAAAAAGATATAAACGTTTGTTTGTTTTTGAAATTTCTCGGCTTCAGAAATTTAGTGATTATAATTTACAAAATATTTGTTTATTTTTAAGCTAATATCCATCTAACTTTAGGTTCAATAAAGTATATTAATTATGTCCTGTTTAAAAGTATAGGTTTTATCACAAAGAGAAGGATGGATGAAAATGTAAATTTGACCTATCATGCAACATGCAATGAACACAAAATTATGTTTCCAAATAAAGCTCTCAAATATTCGTCAAAAAAAAGAAAGAAAAAAAGAAAACGGATGATTCCCAGTTTTATCTCTGGCTGACTAATCGTAACACGTGCGGATTTTACTAGTTCATTGCACGGTCAAATGTAAAAGGAATCCATTTTTATGGGATTTGATTTGTAATACTGGGCTTTGATATGGAAATAAATCTCTTCTGTTCGTAATTTTCCAGTCTGGTAAAATTGCAGTGAAAGTTTAATCATTTACCATTTTAAAAGGTATGTATTTATTTTTGTAGGCTATCAAAATTACGCCTTTCCCTGTATTACAAGGACGTTTCAGCCTTGGACGTAGTTTGTGTTTGGATCTCTTAGTTGATATATCTAAAATTAGTGCATGGGGCATATTATATAAGCAACTAGAAAAGCACCCTTAGAGTGCAGACCGTCGCCACGGCACCTTATTTCTCAAAACCAGCTGGACTTTCCCAAAATCAGCTTAGACCGTAGGCGTATTTGAAGTCTGTGTGACAACCATTTGTGAACTTGTGGTTGAAGTTAGGGTTAAGTCGGTCGTCCTTTTGCTCGACCTTGTCATTGAACTTTTACCTCGGACTTTCAAAATTGAATCCCTTTCACGTCTCAACATAACAATTAATCTTTGAAAGTTTCACTACTCTATGAGTAAAATTATGCCCAGGAAATTGTTCACAAACAAACGAACAACCAGGGACGAAAACATAACCTCCTACCAACTTCGTTGGTGGAGGTTATGAAGTTGAATCTTACCAAACTCAAAGAATTATTTTAAGTAGCTCTTCAACATCAAGATATTTGCGTTGACGAAGTCTCTTTAGATATATACAGCCCTTTTATAATTCAAGGTGTGATGATTGCAAATATACTTTTGAGAAATATACCCTCTTTGTTTCTTCTTTAATTGCTAATTTAGAAAGTCTCTTGAGATTTTCATTGATAAGTCTATCTTGAGGAAATGTTTTAATTATTTCATTCCACCATGTTTTTAGTATTGTTCTTTCTTTCCTTTTTTTTTACAATTTACGGTCCATTAAATTCCTTATTATCAGCTGATCTTGATATTAGTCTGGCACGTCGTTCAGTTACTTCTTTGGAAATTTTGTATAAGATTTTTTCATAATTCTGACCATTCTTTACATTCAGATCTTCCCAGAATGTACCATCCTGCAAGTAATACCAGGTAAGCCTTTAATTCTAACTCGGCCAAGACATATAATGAGAATGACAGCTAATAGATGGACAAAAAGAATAACAGAATGAATGAGTAAAGATTACAAACGAAGTAGGGAAAGGAAGAGAAGACGGAGGATTGACGAGCCAAGAAAATTTGAAGGTATAGACTGCCATAGATAGACCATAAACAGACGCAAGCGGAAGGACATGTCAGAGGAATTTACCCTTTAGGGAATTAGCAACAGCTGTGTCTGGGGGTGTATATATATATATATATATATATATATATATATATATATATATGTGTGTGTGTGTGTGTGTGTGTATTTATATGCTTGTGCATTCGAAATAAAGATAGGGGTTGAAATACTAATCGTATATAATGGTGGAAATTGGTTGATTTCGAGTTTAACTTGAAAATCTGAATTTGACTGGAATAAGGATGCCAGAACCTCAAATCAATCAATCAATCGACAGGAATATGTACAGCTTAGTTGTAGTCAACTCTTATCTCTATTATCGAATTGTCTAAGTAAAGTCACCTTTATATCGACTTTGCGGCAAATATACGAAACCTTATCCGGCGAGAATTACTCATCATAAAAAGATTTTTCCCTTATTTCTGCGATATTGAGGCAGAGCTAATTCGTTATTGAAATGTGTTTTTGTCTTGATATCTAAATGGATGAAAATCACGAATGTTAGTGATTCAATTATCATAAGCAGTAAGCGTTACATACTTACCGATGATTTTAAATAGTGGAGATGGTCTGGTTTCAGTTTTAAGTAGAAAACTTGAATTCGACGGAAGTACGTTTAGCAAGGTTGTAATCAACACATATCACTCTTTATAGCCGAATGTTCTAAGTCAACTGTTACCTTTATTTCTGCTCGGGGTCAATGGTTTGAATCATTGCCTGGCAGAAGTGCCAATAAAAAGAATTTTCCCTTGATTCTGTGATACATAGGCAGAGCGAGTTCTATATTAAAAGGTCCTCTTGGTTTGATGTTTGAATGTTTGACAATCACGAGTGTTAGTGGTAAAATATCATTATATATATATATATATATAGTATATGTTTATTTATATATATACATATACTATATATATATATATATATATATATATATATATATATGTATGTATATAAATATATATATATATATATATATATATATATATATATATTCATATATATATATATATATATATATATATATATATATATATATATATATATACATACACACACACATATATATAAATATATGTATATGATTTTATATATATATATATATATATATATATATATATATATATATATATATATATGTGTGTGTGTGTGTGTGTGTATTTGTGCTCGCGCGCACGCGCGCACGCTCGCTTGCCAGTATTTACTTTTACAAAATTTTGACTTGTTTATAGTGTTTATTATGTTTCTGAGGGATATCCACCCTTGATTGATCATCCGATTAAAATGTGATACTTCACGAATTTGCTTTAATTCTCTTAATAGTTTTAAACTTTAACACTAAAGGATATGTTCATAATCATCATCTCTTCCTACGCCTATTGACGCAAAGGGCCTCCGCTAGGTTTTGCCAGTCGTCCCTATCTTGAGCTTTTAATTCAAGAATTCTACAATCATCATCATCCACTTCACGCTTCATACTATCAGCCATGTAGGCCTGGGCCCTCCAACTCATTTAGTGCCCTGTGAAGCCCAGTTGAAATTTTGGTGAATTTAATCTCTCTTGGGGAGTGGGAAGTGCATCTACCCCTCACCATGATCTCATCCACATATGGCTCTCGGGTAAAATCTCTCATAGTTTCATTTGTAATCCTTCCCTGCCATATAAATGTAAATATTTCATATTTGAGTAGATTTGAGAACAAAGACCAAAGGATAGGTTTCGTTTACAAAACTGGCAAACTATAATCAAATGTCATAATAAAAAATGCAGTCTTTAATTGACTTGTTGGCTTCATCTATGACCTTTCGAAGTGATCTATCTAATTTCCTGTTCTTTCATTTGTTTATGCTATTGTATTCTTCCTTATTCGTAGAATGTTCTTCTATTATTTTCCCCCGGAACTATTGTCCTTTCCTTCATTTATCATTGTTCGACGAAAGTTTCAATCATTAAACGTTATAAGTATAATGTCATTTACTAATCATTAGCTTTTGTGAGAAAACTGAGATGGCTTCTACTGTAATGAACTAAAATCTAAATAAACCTAACAGAAGACTGTCATAAGAAAAATTTATTAAAAGACAAAAACTAAATTAATAAAAACAAGGAAACTTTACAATCAAAATTATTTATGATAGCTAATGAAAAGTAAGGTGAAATCTAAAAATCTAAAATTCTAATAAAAAGAAATGCTGAAAAATTTATTTCAAGACGTTCTAGGCAGGAGAAAGCACAAATAGGCCTAAAAAAATAAGGTTAGAGGGTTAATTTGAAAGCTCTAGGTACAATACAGCACTTTTTCGTTAGTCATAGGCTCCAACCCCCCCCCCTCTCTCTCTCTCTCTCTCTCTCTCTCTCTCTCTCTCTCTCGGCGTCAGTGACCTTCGATGTCAGGATGCCAGAGAACTTCAAATCATTATTACTCTCTCTCTCTCTCTCTCTCTCTCTCTCTCTCTCTCTCTCTCTCTCTCTCTCTCTCTCTCTCTCTCTCTCTCTCTCTCTACAATTGAAATCTATTTTGACTTAATACCACAAGGGAAACGCAATTCCTCTCTCTGTAACTTTACAATTAAAGGCAATTATGATATGCTTTATCGCAATGTCATCTTTGTTAAACATTTTATGAATTAGACTAGACTAAAACATATTTGCCTTTTATTGAAACCATGGGACCGTCGTCAAACACCATACTGAAATTTGGAAAAATTAAACAAGTAAAAAAAGTTTATTCTGGTTTTAGTATCTTATAGCACCATATAGTAAAGGCTAACACAGTTTTCCCACACCAACAAGACTTACCTTTAATGTTCAGTCCCTAAAGCTTTCTTCGAAGAAAGATACAGATAGGGAAGGAAAACATGATGTTGAAAAGAAAATCTTATGAATAAGGAGAAATAATCTGTATATAGTGACTAAACTCTAAACTCACATTCCTACAATGTTATATTGGTGAGTTGTCGATTAATACAGATAATACGGTTAATACAGAAAAAGAGGTTATTGTGCAAGTTATATCCACCAAAATAGTTTGCTCTTCGACTACCTCAACCGCTTATTTTAAGACAATAAATCTCATTTCGACGAATTTACTCCACTCCAAATCCTTTCCACCAAATAGTTTTCAATCTCTCTCTCTCTCTCTCTCTCTCTCTCTCTCTCTCTCTCTCTCTCTCTCTCTCTCTCTCTCTCCGTAATTATATTTCAAGCATTGTGCTTGTATTTTAGCAGAAGGATTTTCCAAAAATCTTTTCACAATTTTATATGTCTTTATTATTCCTACGTTTGTCTTACTGCGCTATTTGTATCAAAGCCGAGTTCTAATGTAGTTTTCATTCAATTTGAAATATGATATCCATTACAACACTAAAAATCTTGCCATATTTGATCGTGTTATTTTAAATAAGAGGCCGGCGACGCATAGGTAAACTAGTGTGTTAGAAAAAATTAAAAATCCATTATTGAGGTCTTGAAAAAGATCGTGGATTCACAAAAGACATAATTAAATCTGCACTTAATTTATATTAAGTGTTATGTGATGCCTCTCCTACGCATGGAAGCGTAAATGTATTATTGATTGTTATCCGTGGCTTGGCACCATGTTTACCTACTTTTGTGAAGGGGGCCCGTGGGAATGCGGTTTGAGTAACTTGCTACTTAGTATCCATTTCTGACGCCATAGTGCTTCGCGTTTTGCAAATATCTTGTAAACGAACAGTCGGATCAATATGATATTTGGCACAGGATTTATGACACTACACTCTACTGCTAAGTGTGTTTCATTTTCGAGTATACTCTTGGCTTTGAATCAACAAGGCTGTAAGAGAAGAGAAGAAAAGTGTGACGTCCCGTGGCAATGACGGGTATGAATCTCTCTCTCTCTCTCTCTCTCTCTCTCTCTCTCTCTCTCTCTCTCTCTCTCTCTCTCTCTCTCTCTCATGTTTGTTCGCTTGGGTTTGGGTTCATGAATTTCCCTTGATATAACTGAGGTAGGCTTTTTGGTGTTTTATAATGCATACATATATACATACACATACAATGTATGTGTTTATTTATATATTTGATTATTTAATTTCTTAATCAATAATTTTTAAAATCAAGACTCCTACTTAAGTTATATCAAGAAAATTTCAATAACCCACACCCAAACAATCAATCAATCAATCAATCGAGAGAGAGAGAGAGAGAGAGAGAGAGAGAGAGAGAGAGAGAGAGAGAGAGAGAGAGAGAGAGAGAGAGGAAGGATGGAAGGGGAAGGGGTAGATGTGAAAGAAGGAAGTAGGCGTGGATTTACACATCATTTTCTTCTGTCTGTCCGATTCTCTTCTGCTCTTACAGCTTCGCCTTCAAAGCCAAGAGTATAATCATTAATAAAACATTTGACAGTATATTGTAGTGTCATGAATCCTAGTGTGTTGGGCGGTCTCAAATAGATTGTACCAAAATGTCATATGGATTTGCGAAAAGCGAGGAATTATGGCGTCTAAAATAGCTAATAGATAGTATTTGAATAGTTACTGTTTGATGCTAGTAGATCTTGGTGAAACGTTGAGCACCTGTAAGCTAACCCCGAAGGGGTTAATGTATTAATGCAACTAACGCTGTGCAATGTTCGCTTTACTTGAAGGTTTTTGCATTTCGGTTCCTGGCTGCATGCGTTATATCCTTATACTTCACCCCTTCTTGTTTCCTTTTTTTCTTTCTTGATGTTTAACTTTTACCCACTAAGGTAACTTTTGGGTTTTATCCAAGAGGCCTACATGCACTTGGGCGCTGAATAGCCTCACAGACCCCAGCGCAATGCTATTTTTCCTAAGTCTATAAATATAATCTAATCTTGTAAGCTAAGAATGATTTGGTAAGCATCTCATCTTTCAGGTCCGTAGGTTGGGTCTAAACAGTCTAATGTTTATCCTTATTTCTATCGGTCATATGCTTGAGTCCTTGGCCGGGTAGAAATATTTACCATTAATGGAATTTCCCTGTGGGTCTAAGATCCCATGGTAGAGCAAAATCGATAGTGAAGGGTATTTGTGGCTTATTTAAAATAAAAATGTAAATCACGAGAGGCAGTAATATATATGTATATATATATATATATATATATATATATATATATATATATATATATATATATATATATATATATATATATTTATATATATGTGTGTGTGTATGTGTTTTTTAGTTGTGATTATTATTAAGGATCATATGTAAGTTTTAATTAAATATTTTGGGAGAAAAATCAATCGTTCAGCATATGGTAATAATTAAGAAGAGAACGAGGACCTTTTAAGTTCTACATATAGAAATATTGTAAAATACTTTTCTTTTAATGATTTAAGAAATTGAATCTCTAACGATTCTGTACCCGGGTCAACATTTTGTTTGGACAAGTGGGTAATTTAGCCTTTATTGACTAATGATAATTGCAGAATTTTCTTGCTTGAGGGTATACTCGTGCACACTATTCTATCTTATTTCTCTTCCACTTGTTTTTTAAAGTTTTTATAGTTTATATAATAAAGATATGTTTTAATGTTGTTACTGTTCTTGAAATATTTTATCTATTTCCATATATCCATTCCTCACAGCTCTTTTCGCTGTTGGAACCCTCGGACTTATAGCATCCTGCTTTTCCAACTTGGGTTGTAGCTTAGCAAGTAATGATAACGATAATAATAATGATTGAATATAAGAATTTAGGCTTACATGTTTACATATGGAAATTATCAGAGACTATCCTATTCTTAATGCCATTTGTAAAATCTATAATCAGTCATGATATAGAGAGAAAAGGTTTATTGGAAGAAAATGCTTTTGATAGAAAACATTGGAGAGGGCGCATCAGGCAACCGACTCCTTAATGTAGGGATAATGGTGGGAAAGAAGATAATTAATCATTGATACAAGAATTAAATGGTTCCCTTAGATATGAATAAAGTTATAGGAAATAGCCACCAGTAAATACTCGTTTAATGAAGTGTGGATGCAGGAAAGGGAATGATGCGGGTACAAGACAAAGGAAAGGACAAGAATCTGGTTTGTGTGTTATAGATTGATAATCACATTTGCAAGTAATTATTGCGAAGTATACAATGAACATGGCAGTTGTAGGAGAGATGCATATATATATATATATATATGTATATATGTATGTGTATATATATATATATATATATATATATATATATATATATATATATATATATATATATATATATCATTTTATATTGATATGATGATTTACAACACTTTATTATCATTATGATACCCTCATTTGAAAAGTGTATTTTTACGAAACCCACCTGGACCCAATTTGATAAATCCCATATGGCTGTCTCGGCATTTTTTGTGCGAAGGTCTAGAATTTAAATTTTGGCTGTTTCCCTAACCACAAGCATTATTTTGACGAAATTTTGGCCTTCAGCTGCTTGATTTGGATATGTGAAAAGATATTAATATACAAATTATTAATGATTGAAGCTATCCTGGGCTTGGGATGTCTCTGGGATGGAAAAAAAAAAAAACTATATTTTCAATTGATTCCGGTGCAGTCATTTTTACCTTGAAGTGGGTCTCATTGATTGAATTTTGGGAAGTTAAGAAATTGAAAATAGGTTTTAACTTTCTTGAAGCCAGCCCTTTTCCCATTTTCTGATGTCTTCAAAACAGCTAAAAAGCTCCATTTCTCTTCGCTAATATGCAAAACCACTAACTGGTTTTTAACCGATTATGGCAACAGTGTATTTTGACCGTGTTCACTTTGTTAATAAGCAAAGCAGAAGTACCTCTAAAATTGTAAAGATGAAGACTTTAGAAATGTTAAAAACCATGCAATTGGTGGTAGATTATTTATTGTTTTCATAAAGACGGTTGCAGCAGAGTAGGAAGCCTTGTATATGTCTATTTCAATAACCAGACTAAATGGTGTTTTAATTCTTTGAGTCATATTGCATTTTGCATGAAAGGCACACTTTGTCATAATTTCCATGTTTCTATATTTTTGTATATCTATCCATTTACCTATGTATCCAGCTATATGTATACATATTTATGGGTATATATACATATACAGTATACAGACATATATACATACACACACACACACACACATATATATATATATATATATATATATATATATATATATGTGTGTGTATATATATTTATATATTATGTATGTATGTATGTATGTACGCATGTATGTATGTATAGGCTTACATATATATTCATAGTAAATGAATATATTATAATCTTAGGATTATAATATATGGTTCGATCAGATTCCCTCAATTAATTTAACTGAAATTTGTGTCGAAGATTGTGAGTTTGAATTCAACGTGTAATACTACCATTCAAGTTTTGGTATGGCTTTTATTTCCTGCTTAAAGAAATGTGTACGTGGAATTGGTTGAGAGCAGAGTATTAAGCCAAAATTTTTAAACGCAATATTTTATATACTGTATGTTGACGGCTACTTGGCTGGGGAACATTTTTTTTCTCCTAAGATTTAATAAATTTTACCAATACGTATAACATTTCGAAAATGTAAAAGCCAAATGTAGCAGAACTCATGGTACATGTATAGTTCTGGAATTATCAAAATAATATTGAATTTTTGAGTAAAATGGGTTTTCATTGCAAAATTTATGTTAAAATCAATCTGAATTTTGGAATATAGGTTATATATTAATCCCTAAATATAAAGACTGCAGAAGGAATAAAAATCAACCATGATGCAACATGAATCCCAGATCAATCCCTCAGGGGATAAGTGACTTTAGCCATTAATGTGGCTAGTTATGGTTTAAAACTAAACTGTTAATGAATCATACCGACCGAGTTTTTCTAGTCGACTTATAAAAGGGGTAAAAGTTAAACTTATTCAATTCCCCCCCCCCAAAAAAAAAGACTATTATTTCACCCTCACTGATTAAAATTACAATCTATTTTCATCTCCAGTCATCCGTCTTCCCACGAATACATTTGTTAATTTCCTTGGTCAATGTGTTCTAATTTTTTTTTCTTGCTTTTGTTTTTATAACGAAAAGTACCTTACTTGTCTTGAGTCTTCATTGGTTGGTTTCTTGCCAGGATAGAAAGGGCGTGGGGTCAGCAGCATCACCCTAGAAAAATTGTAAAACGGTAACTTTGCGGTGATAATTCTTTCAAAGGTTGCCTTCGCTTAATACATTAAACTGAACGTCAAATAACAAAAAGAAAAATAGTTAAATAGTAAAATTAAAAAGAAGGAAAAATCACGGCAGCTTGGAGGGACTCTCTATAATTTGAAAAGTTTTGGAGACTTCAAAACAAGTTTTGATTAGTCAGATCAAAATAAGAGGACGGGTTCATCTCGCTTGAATGTTTAAACAACCTAGTAGAATTTCAGCTGGCAAACACCGATGAAAGATATGGTGTTTGAAATAAAATCGTGCATACTTTTTATTTGTTATTTTTATGTAAGGATGCAAACATGCGTATACTATACATACATGTATACAAATTATGCATATATATATATATATATATATATATATATATATATATATATATATATATATATATATATATATATCATCATCATCATCATTATCAATATCATCTCTCCCTACGCCTATTGATGCAAAGGGCCTCGGTTAGATTTCATCACATATACACACACATACATATATATATATATATATATATATATATATATATATATATATATGTATGTATACAGATATATATATGTATGTATATATATATATATATATATATATATATATATATATGCGTGCTTGCCTGTATACACGTGAAACCATAAGGACGCGTAATGTTTATGTGGCAGGAAGTAAAAGGAAATGATAAGTATTTGCAGTGCAGTGGTTTGTAGTATCTGCAACCTCACCACCCTTGTAATCTGTGATCTAGGAAAAGTGGGTTGGAGTGAACGTACAGTTTCACCTACTGAGTTGTCAGCATCTAGTACCTGGCCCCTCCCGGGTTTAACTTGGTGAAGAGGGGTCTGGTCGCTGATCATTTGCATATGGTTGGTCTCAATTATATTGTCTTGGCCCTTGTCTTTGCAGCTCGTAATCGACCTTTAAATATATAAATCCCACTAGTTTACACACATGAGGTCATTCATATATATATATATATATATATATATATACTTATATATATATTATATATATGTATATATATATATATATATATATATATATATATATATATATATATATATATTGTTAGAATATCCTCTACTCTAGTGTTCTCCTTTCCATGTTGCTCTTTTTCTGCCTCATAGTGTTATTCCCATCATTATTCTTTCCATAGCTCTGAGTTGTAACTAGCTTATGTTTTAAGGCTTTAAGAAGACTCCAAGTTTCTGATGCATAGGTTAATACTGGTCGTACCATGTGATTAGATAGTTTTCTTTTAAGAGAAAGTGGCATTCTACTTTTCATAATCTTATTTTGTTTAGCAAAAGCTCTCCTCCCATGCTTATCCTTCATTTGATTTCGGTCGCATGTCCTGGGGAAACATCTACTTTCTGTCCTAAGTTCGTATATTCATTAACAATCTCAATAGAGGTTCGTCCATAACTCTTATCTGTTGTATCTCTGCTTTTCAGTTTACATTATGCTAGTTTTACTTGTATTCATTTTCAGCCCTACATGTCTGCTTTCTCTTTTCAAATCGTCTATCATCTCTTGTAATTCCTCCCATGATTCACTAAACACAGCAATGTCATCTGTAAATCTTAAGTCATTTAGGTATTCGCTATTAATATTAATGCCAATATTTTCCCAATTTAAGTTTTTAAAAGCGTCTTCTAGGCATGCTCTGAATAATTTAGGCGAGATGGGGTCTCCCGGTTTATATCGTTTTCCAATCGGAATTTTCTCACTTTTTGTGCCCTCTTAGGAATGCTGTTACCATACTTTCTGTATAGGTGTCTTCAATTGTTCTATCATATGATTCATCTATTGCTTGTCTTTGAAGGGTTTTCAGTACTGCTGAAGTTTAGACAGAATCAAATGCTTTCTCATGATCTATAATAGTCATACATAGTGGTTTGTTATACTCTGTTAAATTTTTGTTGAATACCCGCTTCTAAAGTCTGTCCGCTGATTTGCTGTCTTTCTGTTTGGCCTAATAGGATTTTCGTAAATGTTTTATTTATTATTATTATATATATATATATATATATATGCATATGTATGTATGTGTGTATACATATATATTGTGTATATATGTACAGTATATACACTTGTGTATGTATACTAAAGATGAAAACCAGCATTCGATAAGGCCTGTTAATACGAATCCAATTCTTATGTTTGCAATAATTCGTAACGTTATCTCTCTGACGTGACATTGACTCAGTATCTTATAAACTTCTAATTGACCATCTTTTCTGCTCCCCTCTTTTGTTTGTTCAACAAGCTACCTTTTCCCACGTATGCGCAATTGTACTTACCGACAAACGCTGTACTTCCAATCCTCTTCATTTTTATCAAGACTGCCCCTATTATCTATATTGACATGCCTCTTAGAAATATACTCTCTTCTTAACCCCCCCCCCCCAAAAAAAAAAAAAAAAATAAATAAAAACTATTATTTCACCCTCACTGATTAAAATTACAATCTATATTTTACTCCAGTCATTAGTCTTCCAAAAAATATATATATTAATTTCCTTGGTCATTTACTGTGAAAGAGATGCAGCACATAGTATCTGTTGAGTTTAAATATAATTCAAGGGGATGTGAATCATTTCAGTAATGTTATATTTTTTAATAAATGTAATAGGGTAATGACAGAAATGACAGAAACGAAAGATGAAATAGTAGGAATGTGGGAATTTCATTTTTGTCAATGAAGTGTAGCTTCATTACCTACCCTTTTAATGTGGCTAATTATGTTTTAAAACTGAAATGTTGATGAATCATACCAATCGAGTTTTTCTAGTCGACTTATGTAAGGGATAAAAGTTAAACTTTATTTAATTTCCCGTTCAAGATCGTTAGGTACTGTTGGAATGCGACAGATTTTATGTAACAATACCATGATTAAAGAAAGATATTTTTGGAAAAATCTTTTTCTACCAGATATTTTAATTCATTCACTTCTTTCTCCGTAATCATATTTTTTTCTTTGTAATATTTTATAACCTGAAATAATTCTGTCAAAGTTTGAGTTAGGGAGATGCACATTTTTTATTCAATCTTCTTAGAAATTTTTATAGGGTGATTCCACAAGAACCACCTTTAATTGCTCTTCCTTTTCTCATGACAAGAGGCCTATCTCTGTGGCCTCAGATGTTATGTAGTAGATAATAGTATCACACCCAATTGATTACCGCTGCCAATAAGTACACATCATACATCTGTCAAGGTTGTTGGTAACCCTGCATGTAAAGCACATTTAGTCAAGGTGTAACCTCATGTCACCTCACAAGGTACGATAATCCACAGCTCCACAGTGGTGAAAACCACAAGCATTAAAAAAAAAATGCCCATGGTCTGTGCAATTGCGTGGGTTAACTGCAGGGTGTCTAAAGCGTCCTTAATCATCCAAATCATTTATGCCCTGATCGTCTCCCTGCACTTAGATGAGGGGTGCGGTGAATAGCAAGGTAAATTATATTATTTTGATCAAGTTTTGTTAAATAGAATTACATTCATGTTGAGATAATAAAGGTGCGTATAATTATTATAACGGAAACACGCTTGGCATTATGTGAAATGTTAAAAGACTTTTGGCACACTTTTCTTGTTAAAATAGTATTTATTGCTTAGTGTTTAATCCCTTTCACTGAAAATTTTTGAGCAAGTCCTTACGGATCATTCATTACCATGAGCACCCTGACACACGAACAAACATTACGTTATTTTCATAACACACAAAACACACAATTAGAACATGAATAGTATCTTTTCACATATCGATTGCCAACCAATTTATTGGGTCTTAGGAGGAAAAAATAAATACAGAACAAAAAATTAAGATACTGATAGTACACATTTAACCGCTCTCTCTCTCTCTCTCTCTCTCTCTCTCTCTCTCTCTCTCTCTCTCTCTCTCTCTCTCTCTCTCTCTCTCTCTCTCTCCCCCCTATTAAAAATTCAGTGCCAGCCATTTACCTATAAAGGTAAAAACATCGCTCTCAAAGCCAGTGGGTAATTGGCGAGTAATTGATAAAATGGGAGAGATATGAGCCATGACCCGATTTTAGGGGGTTTACCTAGGAGAGAAATTCTCTGGAAAATTTACCAGGTGGTCATTTCCATGATTGGGTAAAAGGTACGGGTCATTTAGAATTCAAGAACGAAATCCGAAATATACCCCTCGTAAAAATAGAAAAATAAAAATATGAAAAAGTTGACGATTTCAGTAGACAGGAGGCAGTCGATGGTGAAAAGCATTGCTGCCAATACTAATGTTTTTCATGATAATAGAAGTCTCGCAAAAAGTTCAAATTTTGGTTGGACAAATTAAGGACTAACATAAGTTCACCATGGTGAAAAAGTCAGAGTTGATCAAATTCGTAAACCAAAATCGAGATTTAAAAAGGAAAAAAAAAAGAAGAAAAAAAAATAGGTGTAACCTGGACGTACAAAATAGAATTTCTATAAGAAGTAATTGGAGATACAGTATATGGATAAGAAGAAAACTGTTAAAGAAAAGAGGTAACTACATCAGTTGTCACCTGACTTGATCATAGAGGATTGATAGAACTGGTAATTAATTACACAGAAGATAAAGCTGGACTTAAAGAGTGCATGGTCTGCCTTGCATTGGAGTAGCTAGTCCTGATTGTTTATTTAAGGGCTAGGTATGAAAGTGTACATATTGATTGATATGGCTAAATATGTTCTCAAACTAAAGCTGTATATGTTCGCAAAGATGAGTTTGCATCATTATCATTGAACTATTCTGCGATCACTCCATTGAATTGGGCCATTTTAAGACAAGTCGTAGTTGGCCATGATGAGTCCTGCAAGTTTTCATCTGTTTTGAGCGTGTTCAAAATTGTCTTGTAACTCCACTGAGACTTTAAAAATGGTGGTTAAGCAGTTGAGACTGGGTGGTTTATGAAAAGATTTATTTTAGTCTGTCAGATGTCTAGGAAGATGAAAAATTTGTAGGTGAACCCTGCTCAAACTGTTTATGAAATGACAGTGACTGGTCAGGGTATGAATTTTCGAAGTAATCATCATCATAATCATCTCCTCCTACGCCTAATGACGTAAAGGGCCTCGGTTAGATTTAGCCAGTCGTCTCTGCCTTGAGCTTTTAATTCAATACTTCTCCATTCATCATCTCCTACTTCGCGTTTTATAGTCCTAAGCCATGTAGACCTGGGTCTTCCAATTCTTCTAGTGCCTTGTGGAGCCCAGTTAAATGTTTGGTGAACTAATCTCTCTTGGGGAGTGCGAAGAGCATGCCCAAACCATCTCCATTTACCCCTCATCATGATCTCATCCACATATGGTACTTGATTAATCTCTCTTATAGTTTCATTTCTAATCCTGCCTTGCCATTTAACTCCCAATATCCTTCTGAGGGCTTTATTCTCAAATCTACTAAATATATTGGAGATTGTTTCATTGACATACCATGACTCATGTCCATAGAGTAACACCGATCTCACTAAACTGATATAATACAGATGAAAATTCATATGAGTTTTTGGTAGTCAGTATGACTCAAGCTACACAAGTTGAGGTAATCCAAAAGGGAACATAATTTCCATATCACGAAACACTTGATAAAAGCCAATTTGATCAGGGTCATTTGCATAAGGTCGAACATTTTGTTGTCAGTTGACCCCAGCTTCATGCCATGTTCATTCATATTGTCGTGCCTAAGTGTGAGCAAGACTTAAGAAAATTAAGCTTTTTGTGAATTACGTAAATATTATAATATCTATACATTTAAAAAATGACCTCAATATACTGGTGTTTTATAGTATTTCATATATTAACCGAAGAGGCTCCTTGGATTATTTGCTATAATGTGTATGTGACAGACAGACAGAGAACTTGGACACATTACGATTTGTAATGTTCTGGCTTGCTAGGTTTCCTACTTGAGCAAGTAATATATCAAGAAACATACGGCATTGAAGGTGGCAGGAGAAGCTAAATCGAATCTTCGTTATGAATAATCCAGCAGAAGAAAATGGTAGCTTTTACTTCAGAGGCCACAGTGTAACAAAACATGTCAAACGGAATCAAATTGGGCACTTGGAATAAAATGTTTCTATTAGAGTAGATTTATTCGCAAATAATAAAGAATATCTGTTTATTGATTGTAATCTTAAAATATTAGGATAAATTGTGCTGTAGTTGTTTTGCATTTATTGGTGAACTATAAATGCTATTTTATCGACTGTGCTCCCCTGTTTAGACATAAGCATCGATTTAGGAATAACTATTATCAGGTTGTAGGTGACATATAATCTATGGTTATTGGTATTTATCTAAAAATAACTTTTTCTTTTTTTTTCGAATTTATGCCATGCATCAGTGGCCACGCATTTTTCCTTAGCAGTGAAAGCAGAAATAATTGTAAAGGTAAAATGTAAAAGAGTAGAATTGGACACTGTGAAAAACAACACTGGTTTCAAAAAATTTCTACAGGTATTGGAAGATTTTTAACGCTGAAAATAGGAGTTAGATACATTAGAATGTAATTGTATACATTTAAGTAAATAAGCATCAATTAAACTTTTAGTGCCTTAATCTCGAGTAGGAATTTCTTTTCCTAGATTCCCTGAGAAGAGGAATCATATGATTATTATCATCAAACATTTTCAAAGAGAAAACCTTTCTTTGCCAAATTCTCATGTCATGTTTCAGGGATGTTGATTCCTGGAAAGAGCGGTCTTGACAATGGTTATATATATATATATATATATATATATATATATATATATATACATATATACATTTATACATACATATATACACTGTACATATATATATATATATATATATAAATATATATATATATATATATATATATATATATATTTTATATATATATATGTATATATACAGTATATATGTATATAAATAAATGTACATATATATGTATATATATGTGTATATATATATATATATATATATATATATATATACATATATATATATATATATATATATATATATATAAAACAAATGCAGCCGTTTCTAGTCCACTCCAGGTCAGAGGCCTCAGACATGTCCTTATTCATGTAGGGGGTTTGATAAATTTTCATCACCATTGTGGATTTGTGATACTAGAAGACTAGACTGATTGATAACAGCAAACTAACCTAATGTGGGTGGATCTCACTAATACAACTTTGTTGATTATGCTCAAACCCTTTCACCACGTTAAGGTATCCCTACTCAGAGAGGGATGTGTATATATATATATATATATATATATATATATATATATATATATATATATATATAAATCTATATATATATATATATATATATTTATATATATAAATACTTACTGTATATATATATATGTATATATATATATATGTATATATATATATATATATATATATATATATATATATATATATATATATATATATATATGTAAAATTAGCTCACCCTTCGCAAAGGGGATGGCGTTGTAGCACGATGGCCAGGAGCCCCAATAAAACTGCCAAATCTAGGTTAGGCAAACTGAAACTGATACAAACTCACAAAAGACTAAAATAATAAATTGTTATGGAATTATATATAAAATTGAGTCCTTCGCATCGTAATGCTAAACCAAAACTAGCTAACGTAAAACTTACCCAAAAATTTAATTAAACACGACAAATATGACGCCATCAGGGACTAAGCCCGTCGCCATGCTAGCAGGACTCGAAGCGCTCAGGCTTCCTCTAACCAAATGCTAAAAACTAAGTCTCCGAAGGGAGCGAAAATCAAAATTAGCATTAACAAAGTCAAAGAGAGGTCGATACTCAAAGAGGAAGCCAATTCACAAAACTAATCATCACAGTTTGCGAAAAAAAGTGCCCCCAAAAATCAACCGAACTGTAACCATCAGCTGCGTTCGAAGGAATGAGAAGCAGGAACGTATAGGGGCACTCGAAGGTGATAGGAGGTATAGCGGCTCCTTACTTATCCTTCCCCTTAGTGGATTAGTCTGAGTAAGGTCTGTTTGGGGTGCAGATATCTATGGTTATCTTAGGATACGTCCCTTATTATACACGATATCTTCGGATAGTCGTTTCAGGGGGATGGAACCCCGTGATACCTGACGGTAATTCTCTTGTAATATCAATCGCAGAAATATTATACTGTAGATGTTGCCAGAAGGAATTCCCATTAGGACGACCTGGCTATCTCACCTAAAAGTAGATTTTTCTTACGTCAAAATCCCTTTTATATAAATATATATATATATATATATATATATATATATATATATATATATATATAATGTGTGTATATATATATATATATATATATATATATATATATATATATATAATGCGTAAATATATACTTTGAATAAAAGTGAAAAGAATAACATTAAACCGAAAAGAAAAATTTTAGTATTAAACTTAATAAATTCATACAAACTGCAGTGTTACTTGGCTGTATGAAATGTTATAACCTAATATTAGGTTTTTGCACATCACGAATATACCTAACTCTTGAAAATTAATGTAGCAACGATGAAATAATTCAGCATAAAAGGATTTTCAATTTTGTTAGGATAACGGGATTTATATAAAATTGGGGATCACAGCCATGAACTGTTTCATACAATGAAAATATGAAAATAATCTGAGCTATGCTCACTTTTTTTCAGCGTTGTAGTGGTCCAATAGATTTGATTTAGATCTTCGCATATCCATGGGTTATATTATGATTTAACTCGTCTGTGGACACATTTTAGACAATAATAACGATACCCGTAGATAATGATTTTAATTTTAATAGAATGTTAATGAAGTAGATCACGCATGTGAGAAATTTGGAAGTGTTATAGTTTTACGAATACTTTTATTATTCATACACAGAATTTTGATGAAGTTCGAAAAACGTCATTTATTATTTCTTTTAAGTATGATTTTTTTCCCCTAAAATGTCATCCAAACCATTTATAACAGCAGAACCATGAATATCCTTAGAAGCCTTAGCAAACAGTAACGTCCCTGACTGGTGAACGCCAGACTGGGGTTCGAGTCCCGCTCAAACTCGTTAGTTCCTTTGATCGCTGCAACCTTACTATCCTTTTGAGCTAAGGATAGGGGGTTTGAGGGAGCCTATAAGCCATTGCCTGGCCCTCCTTGGTCGTAGCTTGGGTGGAGATTGGGCTTGGGCGCTGATCATATGTAATATGGTCAGTCTGTAGGGGATTTTCCTGCTTGATCGGACAATGTCGCTGTCCCTTGCCTCTGCCATTCATGAGTGGTCTTTAAACCTTTATAGTACAGTGTGATCTTGGAGACTTAAACTTAGATTGGAATATGATAATCCAGTCACGAGTTTTTGTCTTCCTTTTCCTTTTCCTCTGCGGAACTTGACACGGGAAGGGAGGTGGTCTTTGGGGTAATTCTCCCCTTTTGTTTATGATGAGGCAGCAATGAATGGCCTGTCTCGAGATGAAATGACACGTGAGTTATTAGATGCGACTGAAATATAAAATGATTTAATGGGACCGTGGTACCCCGAGAAGTGGATGGAGTGCCTAATTGAGGAAAGTGACAGCCGGCTAGGGGTTCATCTCCGATGTCTTCAAATGTATATTATGATGTAATGTCATATACACAGAAAAAAAGAGGACATCCAATTAAATTCTAAAGATTTTCTTTTTCTTTTTTTTTCTTTACAGTTCTTTAGAAAATACTTCATCGTTTTTTTTTTTGATAATTTGAAAGGAACGTTCAGTATTCCTAATATGCTATTAGTCGCTATATTTGCATAATAAGCATGCCAGTTTAGGAACAGACAGTCAAAGAAGCCGCAGAACTAAAAGCATTTCTTATGATCCACTTGTTTATGTTATCTTAAAAACACGATTTTGTTTAATTATTCTCACTATCTTGCGTTTGCCTTATTGGTGATTAATAACATGATTTAAAGTTATAGTTCTTAAGAAAGCTTATTTATTCAGTTATCTATTAAGAAATGTAGTATTGTATTTGAAATGATGCTAGTCTTCTAAAAACACTAAATTTAGTAACACTTTCACAACATTTGACTTTTTATTATTATTATTATTATTATTATTATTATAATTACATGCTAAGCTACAACCCTAGTTTGAAAAGCAGGATGCTAATAAGCCCAGGGGCTCCAACGGGAAAAATAGCCCAGTGAGGAAAGGAAACAAGGAAAAATGAAATATTTTAAGAACAGTGACAACATTAAGATAAATATTTATTATAAAGTATAAAAACTTTAACAAAACAAGCGGAAGAGAAATAAGATAAAATAGTGTGTCAGAGTGTACCATCAATGCAATATTTATTACAGATTTATGTAGTTGTAAAATGACACCAAAATGAAAACTAGCGTAATTACTAAGCCACCGCAGTTTTTTTTAGTGAACTTGCATGCGTAATCTCGCGATAAATTTAGGAAGAAAACGAGAATTTTGTTGTTTATTTTCTTCTGTTCTTCAGGCTCAGAAAAACTGATACATTATACATAGTTGTTTAGCTTTAGAAAACTTATTTATTCTGCTATATACTGAAAAACCAATTCTTGTCTTGAAAAGAATTTTATGCTTCTAAATAACACTTTAGTGACACTTCTACACTTTTTTCAGTATTGCAAATTTGCATATAGTTTAGAGAATTTTTTATGGATGTAAGATTTGTGAAGAATTGCATTCGCTGTTAAATAACACCAAAATGATCACTAAAAAAAATGGTCACAAAATGATAACTAAAAAAAAAAAAAAAAAGGTAGTCATTGCAACCATTTCATCGAACTTATTTCCATGCATAACCCTGCGGAACATTTTGACAAAACACGTGAAAGTATTTTTATTTTTCTGTTATTATTGATGTGCATAGAATATTTGCCCATTAAAAAGCTATATATCATTAAAAAAAAAAAAGTTCATTTATTCAGTCAAACATTAACAAATAAATCTCAATTACCGCTTCCGTAGCACACTATATTTTTTTTCTTTCACTTCAACTTGATTGTGTTAATATTTTTGTGTTTTTGGGTTTATATAATTATATGAGAATAACACTTGAAGTCATTCATCTTTAAAGTGAAACCGGAATGAAGTCAGTAAATTCAACATAGAAATCTTTACATGGATTTTTTAAATATAACATATAGACGTACACGAACCTTACATAACATGTTACGACATATATCGATAGAAAGTAAATGTATTTAAATAACTGGAAAAATTAAATTCAAACTCTTATATATAAGGATTTTTGTGTTGAGGGGAAATACGTGAAAACATATGAGCAAAATTAAATTTTTTGATAGCACTACGTAAGTTCTTATATATTTTAATATTCATTTAGGGAACATTTATGATTGTAGAATATAGTTCACTCAGTTGCTAAAATTATTAAATGAGGTTTCCTGGGCAGAAATGTATGGTGCTAGAAATTTTTTTTATTAGGGTGCTAGACCATTTACAAGAAAAAGGTTTCAATACGCTCAAGGATGAAGTATTAATTTAATTTTAGATATAATAAGAAACGCAACATCAGTTCTTCACATTGGCAATAAAGCATTTTTATAATGCTAGAGCATTTACAAAAAAGATAGTTTTGTTAAGATTTTTCGATACCCGAAAAAGCCTTGGCGCTTAAGTGTGAAATATTTACTCTACCGTTTGACGTCAGGAGGGTTAATTTACTTTTAGATAGAATAAGCAATGCAACATCAATTCTTTAACTTGTCAATGAGGCATTTTTTATAATACTAGAACATTTACAAAAAAGATAGTTCCGTTAAGATTTTTCGATACCCGAAATGGGCTTCGTGCCAAAGTGTGAAATATTTACTCTACCGTTTGACGTCAAGAGGGGTAATTTACTTTTAGGTAAAATAAGCATTGCAACATAAATTTTGTAACACAACATCCCAAATAGAATACCTACAAAGAGATACCTCTTTACTTGAGTGGGTGTTCTTGCCGATCTGAAACATTCAAAGAGAAGTGAGGTTCTATCTGTTTTGAGTCTTGTACATTTAACTTGCAATTGCAACAGCTCACGATGAGTAGATGAAAGTCTGATTACTATGGCACAGCCATAAATGAGGATTGCTGGTTTAGCCGTTCAAATTCTGATCCATTATGTCTTCAGGTAGACAGTCAATTTATGTAATGAAGATCTCACTGTGATGGAAAGCCTATCTAGCGTCGTCCATTCCAATTTCCAATTAAAATGGTGTTAATTCATCCGCCGCTCTGTATCACGAATGGTCTTTGCATAACAGGAAATGGGACTGTAGTTTACCTGTTTATCATATAACGTGGTGGACTATAGGTTGCTGACTAAATTATGGTGACATACAGTACATTTCAATGCAAGTCCGATTTTGACGCTGTGAAGTCCAGTGATATTATTATTAATTTTCAGTAACTAGAGAGTTGCACTAATTCAACATCACTTACATAAAGTTATTATTCTACTACATTTGCATATGCCAATTAGCCGTCGCTAGTTTTTCAAACACAAATATATAAGAGTTGATTCCAACTCTCCTGTTTCTAATCCTGTCGAGTTCTGAATTTATACGTAGAATCAAAATCAAATCATCTCCACCGTTATAGCTGATTGGTAACACCTTATCGTTTTCTGATAATTTCATCATTAACATTCGTGCTTCACAATTTTTCAAATAAGCCACAACTACCTTTAAATATTGAATTGGCTCGGCCATGGAATCTCAGACCAATAGGGAAATTCCTTTCATGATAAATATTTTTCCCCGACCAAGGACTCGAACCTATGGCCTATAGAAATTCGATTTTAAGTACGAATCCTAAACTTTTATCTCTCTTTGCAACAGATTGGTCTAAACAGTCTAACGTTTATCCTTATTTCTATCTATTTATTTATTCCTGGGATTTAACAACACCAGTCGTCAAAACCCGTTATATTCCTACACTGTTAAAAATTTGCATTGAACAAACGGTAAATGTCTGGGAACATTTATTCCAGGTTTTTTTTAGCTTTTTAAAAACTGTTATAATGACGTAAATGCGTGATGATAATGGTCACCAAGCCGTAAAAGTTAATAACTATGTAAAGTAGAATTATGGTTTCCTGTATTTTACTGAAATACGGTTGAGAACAGTATATTTTTACTAGAATGTCCGATTAAAATTGCGGTATTTTCGAACTGTGTATCACGGTTCAGACTAGCGATATTCCAGGATCAAGGTTCAAATTATAATGAGTTCTTTCTTCGTGAAAATGTCACCTTTTTCATCTAAATGTCAGTCTGTCATCATCATCCCATTAACCCACATTAAAGGAGCAAATTTCATTGCCGATTACGTTTGACGAGTAACTGTGTCCTTCATCAGTAATCACCATCATTACTGAGAGAGAGATTAAAAGTAATGGATCCTAATGTATGCATCGATTATATCTACGTATAAATAACATTAGGCATGTAAATGATTATACAAAAATTAGGCATCATTTAGAATAATTGCTTGGGAGCCCCAGTTCAGTTTATCAGTAGATCTAGCAGTAATGTTAATTGTCTGTTCAATTTGTAATTAAGTTTGTCAGTATAGGATAGTAGTCAATTAATTTTCCATGACAAAATTTAAACACTTACTCAAGGCCTTTGCCCTATACAGCTCATATGAACCGTTTTATGAGATACATTTTATAAATCCGTATGAATAAAAGTTACAATTCTGTACTTACCCGTTTTTAAAACATTTGTCTAGAAGAGGGGCTATGGGCAATGGAATTGGGGTCGGGTCATGTGCGCTAGACGGCCATGTTTGTGTAGTTATAACACACCCCTACCACTGAATAACTGTAAGAGGATCTTTTCTGAGACTTTCGTCATTTAAAAAATATATATTCACAAAGATCTGTGATTAGTAAATATGATAACAGAGGTCTAGCTGAAGTTAGTGCATGGTGCAAATTATTGGCGGATTAAGTCAAGCCAGACAAAATTCAAAGTATGGTTATGACTATTTCTAGGATATATCCTCCCCACCCAGATCTTTTCATAGACAATGTTCTTTAACTACAGTACATGCACCTCAAGTCAAGTTCTATGGCCCCTCATTGCAAATTTACATTTATAGAACATGCCATGCATGTCTAAATATCTATTACATCAAGAATAACAACATATATATATTAATTTATATGTATATATGTTATATATATATATATATATATATATATATATATATATATATATATATATATATATTTATCTATATATACGCAGATATATATATATAGTATAAATACTAAAGTATTAAAGTGTGTATTCGTATAGGAATAAACAAACCAAATAATATGTAAATAAATCTCTGGTATGTACTAATCCTTATCGACTTGTTACCTCATTGTGGTTTTTTTTTCTGTGAACATTATAAATTTTGTAAGAAAGGTCATGTAATTTTTTATCGTATTGCACATATACCTGATATACTTCACAGAGAAATTTGGAGGAACCTATTATCCTTTATCCTGATATATTTTAAGTAGTTAAAAGAATTGAAGAGAGACCTTCGCTTTATTCCGTTTTATGCCTCTGTAAACTTTAGTAGATGCCAATAACACCTTTTCTTGCCTTTCCTAATAATCTCATGGTTTTCTCTCTCTCATTTTCCTTTATAACCTTCAATACTTTTTTCTTGATGTTTTATAGTAGGATATCTTGTAAGGATTACATGCAAGGGGCAAAGTCAAATACAAGGAAGCTGGGTGATCTTTGTATGTGCCATATGTAATACTTGTGGGAAACATCTTCAAAGTAATTTTTCCCAACAAAATTTGGGCAGTTTTTCCATGTAGCAAGTAAAATAGCTTTCGGTTTCACTTGGGATTCCATTCAACTCCACCCAAAGATCACCACCTTCATAACGTACCGCAAAAATAGATTGTGCATTTGTATCGAAAACTTGTAGATTAGTTGTTGTTTCCATACCTATAGTATCGTTACATGTTAAATGTTTATGCAATAATAGCGTATACGACCCCTAGTAAATGAATGCTTAATCCTTAAATTATGCACACACGCATACGTACCTCCTCCACCAGGTTTTGACTATTCTCTCTCCCCCTATACAAGGGATGGGGGGAGAGACCGAGTAGTTATACGTCTGGTAATGCCGCTGAGCGTAACCTAATATATATATGTATATATTATATATATATATATATATATATATATATATATGTGTGTGTGTATATATGTATATATATATATATGTGTGTGTGTATATATTATATATATATATATATATATATATATATATATATATATATATATATATATATAGCCAGACAATTGCTCTTTATTATATAGAGATCATAAATATTGTACAGCACTGTAGGGCTGGACGCGGATTGTTGAATATATATGAGAAAAAGCAGGAGAGAAAGTGGAAAAGGGTAAAAACATTTAGAAAATGAAATATGATAGGTAGAGGAAATGTTGGAACAGACTCGTTGCTCTTTAATATTTACCTTCTGAATATAGAATTTTGTGTCCTGTTCTATACATCCTAAACCTTTTGCCTTGCACCATTTTTAAAGGTACGTTACCAAACACCATTATATTTTCAATATTCGATCTTGCATTAATTAGCAATGCACTTTTATGGTATTTTAAGAATAGAAATATAATAGTGATATGTATTAACTAAAATACCAAGAGTAAAAATGAAAGAAATAAAAGGTAAAGCATGAAAGAAGAGAAGATTATAACGAGGTTTGGAGAAATCGCAGAATTAAATAGGTGGAAAGATTCCTGTGTTTTCCGCTTCGTTGGCTAACCCGGAAAATGAATGGGGGAAATCATAACTCGCATATCATAGCCGTAAATGTCAAGAAGCTTTGAAAAAGGTTCCGCTAGTTTAATTGAAGTTTTATGGATTTTCTACCATGGAGAAATTCTATGTATGGAAGCATAATTCAATGTCTCGTGTAATCTACTATGATCTTTATATTACAAATATAACTTAATGAATTTTTGATTAAAGTCTATCAGTTTGAAAGCGAATAAAAGAATGTATTTAAGATATTTTCCTTTTGTTGTAGACATTCAATGTGAATGCTAGTGTCCCATATCTTACATTATTCCATATGAAACTGTCATCAACAGTGCGTCCGTATGCCATAAGCATATGACTTGCAGTGTCAAATATTACTAGATACACACATATACTGCTATTAACCCCTAACTTCAGACGAACTCATTTTTGTCTTGATATCACGGTCATTCTTATTTGATACATCCTTCATACATCCTTCTCAGAAATTATCCTCCATTTCTTAGGACATACTCTCTCTCTCTGGCCTTATAGCACCTCTGAATCGCACATTTCTTTCACTAACCCTTTGTCGTCCTTTCTTTCTATATATAACGCTAATTCTGGTCTAATCTTGTACCCATGTTAATGCCTTTACCAATTCTATGTATCGCTTGCACCACATGAACTACACATACTCATTGTAATAGTTTCACCCAAATTTATTTCATCCCCACTCAACTTCCACCCTGCTAAGTCAGAGAGAGGTCATGGCTAGGTCCCTCTTGTCCTAGCTATGGTGGAGGAGCTGATCATATTTGTATACGTTAGGTCTCTTAGGAGATTCAGTACCTGCACAGTGACCTGTCTTGATTCTGGCCCACACATGAACTGCAGTTAGACCCTGAAACCGTTGATGGAGATTTATTTCGATATATCGATATATTCTTATATTACCGCACAGGGTGCCTCAGACAGTTCCTGTCTCTAACCATGTTTTTCCACATATCTTGTTACGTTTCTTGCCTTGTCCGTTAATGATATAATATTAGCAGAGATTTTACTGTCGTTCATTTTTTTTTAATTGGGATAAAAAAATAACAATACTCGAGAATTTATAACGAAAAAACGGATGCAAGGCATAGACATGCTGTGCTTAACATATCTACTTATTAGTGTCTGTGTAATTAGAACATATGATGGTAATAGAAACCTAATAAAAAAGATTCAATGAAATTTTTAGAATAAAGGTAATGGAAATCTACCGTAAAGATTATAAGAAATAATTAGATACATTCCCATATAGCATCTAAGAATACAAAAATATATCAAAAGATGAAAGGCATCTTGAGAATTAAAAGCGATCCATTTCCCTCTCTGATGTGATGAAGAAGTTCATCCAAGTAACTTTTTTTCCGGAAAAAAAAAATCTCGTAATCTATCCAATTACAGATTTCATCCCCTTCACACGTGCCTTCTTGGTGCATTTTTATTTCAACTTTTGGGAGTTTATCACATTAATCTTTGCTCTGAATCTATATGTAGGGACCCTCTTCTACTGTGATAATCTTTTTATTTTTATTCAGTATGCTTTCCCAGTCTTTATAGCACTTTGGAGTTCCTTCAGATTCTTAACTTTTCGCTTTTAAATGCTGGAATTTTAGATGGATAATTAAAGGGGTTAAGTCCTATTTAAAAGGTTTCATTTATATTGAGGGTATAAAGCATTTTCCATTTTTTATTCTCATTTGATCCCAGATGATTTAAGTTACGCCAAAGAAGTATCAAATGAAATTGTTTAAAACTTCGGAAATATCTGTCAAATGTAGAAATCGTAGTTTAAATACTTTTTTTGTATTTTTTTTTCTAGTACTTCGTATGGAGGTGATTTTATAAACACATATAAGAGGTCATAAGTAATAACTGTCTATGAAAATGAAGGTACAGTTGGACACAGGAATTACCGATATACCTTTTTCTGAGGAAGTGCACCCTGTCAAACCCTCACTTTATCTGCTAGTAACCAAACGGTGAGTGCAGGGAGATACGACAGTGGTGTTGGGTGGAGTTACACAAAGGAATTCTGCACAGTAAGGGTGTGACAGGATGCACTTCCTCAGAGCCAGATGTGCCAATAATACCTGTGTCCAAATGTAAACATTCTGTAAAAAAATCAACAACAAATTTGTCATAGTG
Source organism: Palaemon carinicauda (assembly GCF_036898095.1). Lineage (NCBI taxonomy): Eukaryota > Metazoa > Arthropoda > Malacostraca > Decapoda > Palaemonidae > Palaemon > Palaemon carinicauda. The sequence continues at coordinate 28,074,349 of NC_090764.1, forward strand.
CATGACCCCCCCCCACCCTCCTTCCTGAGAAAAGATAGGAATTCCAAGTGCATTCACCGTATATCAGTCATAGTATAAATTATGTATAAAAATATGAAGCATAATGCAAATATATTCATTGGATATATGATAAAATACTTATTTTTGTATCCTTGTTATATATTTTATGAAACTTTAGTTAATGTCCCATTAACATATAACTAGTTTTACTTTTCGCTGTTATTCAAGGATTTCAAAAGGGGTTTTGAAGAAATATCTGCTTGTTTCACCCAAGGATGGTTTATTCACAATTAATCAATTTATTAACAGCTTGGGTACTTACCCATTGATAGCCTATAAGTATAATAAAATATTAGTCAGTAAGAGAGCTTGGGTATACCTCTGGACTTGGTAAGAACAACCAGTAATTAAAGACAATTTCTGTATTTTCTGTTATACCGAAAGTTCTATCTTGGTTTCTCGGTTTTATTTTTGAATTTAGGTCAATACTTTCACCATATTAGTATTTCCCAGAACTACGCCTTGCTCTTTTGAAGGAGATAGGACTTGACTGTGCTGCATTTCCGGTATCACCAGACACTTGTTTATGGATGTTATGGGGATGTTACTCATACACCCTAACTGACTAGATCCAACATGTCTGAACTGAGATGATCGAGCCAGTCTGTATGTATATATATGTGTATATATATATATATATATATATATATGTGTGTGTGTGTGTGTGTGTGCGCGTGTGTGCGCGCACTTTATATATACCGTATATGTTTTAATATTTTTGTTCTTAATGAGTATTTTGAATTGGAAATTGGAAGTAATATTACTATGC